>NC_091980.1:71258445-71558445 GCF_044704955.1 Pristiophorus japonicus | reverse complement strand
CCCTCAATAGCAAGAACGTCCTTCCTCAGATTAGGGGACCAAAACTGAACACAATATTCCAGGTGTGGCCTCACCAAGGCTCTGTACAACTGCAGTAAGACCAGGTTTTCTCTTGTTCATCATGATTTGAGTTGAAAACAGACGTCAAAGTCAGCAATGGTATCATGATCGTGTTGCCGTGTCATGTGACATCTCGGTCAACGATCCGGTTTATGTACTGAACTATGGTTAAGGTCCAAAGTGGATGGCCGGCACTGTTACAGCCAAGGAGGGTAACAGAGTGTTTATTGTCATGCTCAAGAATGGGCAAACATGCAGGAAACACCTTGACCAGGCTAAACTGCGGCACACGGATGAACTGGAACCGTGTGAGGAAGATGCAGTCAGTGACCAATCCAACCATTGTTCACTCATCACAGGACTCTGCTGACATTACTGACTCGGAATCTTCAGTCTCTGATGTGGTCATGACTACTCCCATCAGATCGGCTACTCAGCCCTCAGTCTCAACGGACTCAAAACGCTCGCCCAGAGCCAAAGTTGAACTGAGATGATCAACTCGTGAGAGGAAAGCCCCAGACCATCTTAATTTGTAAAAAGATTGTTGTTAGGATTTTAAAAAGGGGGATGTTGTTATGTATTAATGCTTGGGGGTCACCAGACACCAGAGGGCGCCGCGGTCAGAAGTCATTGGGCTGTACACATGTGGCATGTGTGCTTGGTCACCTGTATATAAGCTGGATGTCTTTGTCACGCAGGCACTCTCGGGCTGGAATAAAGATGGATCAGGTTGCACCTGAGAGAGTTTACAGTAGCCAGACTCTTGAGTCATTACATCCTCTTTTTCAATTTTTATTCTATCCAGTATCTCAACTACCTCCTCTTTCACAATGACTTTGGCAGCATCTTCGTCCTTGGTAAAGATAGATACAAAGTACTCATTTAGTACCTCAGCCTTTCCTCCTGCTTCCATGCGATAGATTTTTGGACTCTAAGGGAATTAAGGGATATGGGAATCAGATGGGAGAGCGGAGTGGAGGTCGAAGATCAGCCATGATCTTCTTGAATGGTGGAGCAGGCTCGAGGGGCCAAGTGACCAACTCCTGCCCCTATTTCTTGTGTTCTTTTGTTGTTGACCCACCTGGTGCTGAAACCCTCATACATGCCTTTGTCACCTCCAGACTCGACTATTCCAATACACTCCTGACTGACTTTTCATTCTCCACTCTCTGTAAATTTAAGCTCATCGAAAACTCTGTTGTCCATATGCTATCCCGCATGGAGTCTCACTCACCCATCACCCCTGCCTACGCTCGCTGACCTGTACTGGCTTCTCATCCCCTTACACATCAAATTAAAACATTCAATCCGTCTTTCAATCCCTTCATAGCCCTGCCCCATCCTCTCTTTAAACTCCTCCTTCCCCGCAAACTCTCTGTTTCTCTTGAGTCTGGCATTTTGTGAATCCTCCCTCCCTTTGCCCACCATTGTCGTCTGTGCCTTCAGTCTCCTAGGCCTCATGCTCTGGAATTCCATCCCTAGGTTCCTCTACTTTCCCACACTTCCTCCTTTAAGGGCCTCTTTAAACCTCACCTCTCTGAGCAAGCTTTGGTCACTGTGGTGTATGTAGCACTCAAATCACTGACTCCACACGGTCTGGTGTTGTAGTAACTGCTGTGACCTTAGTCCTTTATTGCTTAACTCCAGAGTGCCTCTCAGGTGTGGTGGGCAGCCTTTTATCCTCTGTCTTGCAGGTACTTTCAGGTCTCCCACCACAGTGCCCTCTGTGGCGCACCATTGTACTTATACATTTAATGTACCTGGACAATACATAACATCTCGCTCCCCCCTGCCAGTTCCAAAAGCCATTGCCGTTAACCTCGGCCTTGTTCGTCCTGGTTGATTTGTGAGTGTGAGTCCATGACCATCCACTTCCCTCTTCCCCCCATGTGGAGATTATGCTTGCGATCTGGTGCAAGCATGTGCTGTTTGCAGTCCTTACATGAGTGATGAAGTACACGAGCATAACCTCCTCCAACAGAAAGAAGGTATATATAGACAGTCATTTGTATGGTACATATAATATATGGTACAGATGTTATGTCAAAAGGTTGCAGGTACACTGAACAGTTATTTAATCCCAGCTCCTCTGGATGAGGTACGATGGCGGTATACTGGCCTTTTTTGCCCGAGTTAATGGGCTGCGCTGATACAGGGTATCGCAACTAGTGCGTTGCCTCTGTTCTCAGAAAGTAGTCGCCTTAGTGGCTCATCTGCAGCTGCTGAACCATTGCATGAATCACATAAATTGAAAATCGCATTAGTCCATTCGTCATGTTAGTCAAGGATCCATTACCCTTTTACTTGTACCTCATGGTATTAACTCTTTTTGTAATTCATATCCATTATTTTTAAAAATGTAACCATTCAGCATTAAAATATTAAACTTATCATAAATCCGTCATCCTACATTAACATTGCTCATTTAGACTCGCTCTTGCCTTACAAAAGTCTCTTTGTGGGGACCACCAACGATGTAAGGCCCTTTTAAGACTCCTGGGTGCATTTCCATTTTAAGACGCCATCTTGTGTTTCCCACGAGGCTTCCACTGGGCGCCGCCATTTTAGTTGCTCTGCTTGCCTTTCTCTGCAGAGCTCTGCTGCCACGAGGCTCGCCACCATCTTGAGCTCGCTGGCGACGAAGAAGGAACAAAGAAGAAAGAAAGGAGAAAAACTGCCAAGAACAACTTGATCTTGACTCTGGCAGAAGTGGTTCCCTGGACTCGATCAGTCATAGTCCCTGTGAGAGCGGCCTCCATAATTGCTGCCGCATCCGCCGCTCTGGCTCGCGTTCTCCCGGGTCCCACCAGCTGCCGCCATAGCCTCCGCCGCCGCTGTAGCCTCCGCTCCTGTCGCTGTCCCCATAACTGCCGCCCCTCCTGTGGCCGCCGTAGCCACCTCTCCTGCAGCCACCGTAGCCACCTCTCCTGCAGCCGCTGTGGCTGCCACCACCATAGCCGCGACCGTCGCCCGACTTTTCCTCTGCGTGGGCCCCCGATTTGTCGGCCATCGATGGACCTCCCGCTCATCGCCCGCAGCACGTCGCCGGCCCACAGCCCAGCGATCAAAACTGTTATTCCAGTGTCTGCTCATCTGTGTGGGGATTTAGACTGCCGATGAACTGCTTTTTTCTCCTCCAGCTCGGTCGGCGCTGCTCTTTGGGAACCCGGGGGACAGCGGTCTGTGGAGGAATGAAGTCTTCCCAGCTCCCACGGACCTTCCCCATTCATCTCCTGCCTAGTAGCGTCGGCCCATCGCCTGCAATGATCCACAAAGGTAAACCGTGCATCTCGCCACCGTGAGATACCTGCACAACCGCTCTGCCAAGAACAGGTATCCGTTCCCTGGTGTAGGTACGCAGCTTCGCCGTGACTGGGACCAGCTTGGGTCGTGCAGTTGGGTTGACCCACAGTTTATCAAAAGTTTCCTGACTCATCAACGACGGACCAGATCCAGTGTCCACTTCCATGCTCACTGGGACTCCGTTAATCTTGACTTCCATAATCACTGGGGCCGAATCGTCGGTACACGTATACAGTCCAAACGCCTCATCTTCTTCTGCCTGCTCCTCGCTGGATGGTGGATCCTCTACCATCTCCTCAGCCACACGGTGAGTCAGGTTTCTTTTGCACATACGCTGAAGGTGGCCTTTCGTGTGGCAGGTATTGCACGTATACTCCGCAAACCTGCACCGGTGACCCCCATGGCTTCCTCTGCAGCGCCAGCATGGTGCTACTCGATTAGCCCCCCTCGGCGGACTCTGAGTTCCAGGACCCCGAGGTCCGTGCTCTCTGCCCAGGGCAGAGCCACGTTCTGCAGTTTTGTCCGTGGCGGGCGCTATCCTGTGGACAGTGCCTGCCGAGTTCGAGACTGTGTGGATCATCTGCTTGGTGCTGCAAGTCGAGGTCATAAATGCCCGGCTGATGGTGATGGCTTGCTTCAGGGTGACTGTAGGTTCAGTGGTTAGCAGCTTGTGAAGGAGACCTTTATAGCCAATCCCCATAACAAAAACGTCTTGCAACACCTCGTCAAGGTGTGTGCCAAAGTCACACGGTGCCGCGAGCCTCCTGAGGTCCGCAGCATATTTGGTGACATCCTGGCCCTCAGGTCTGCAGTGGTGGTAGAATTTGTGCCTGGCCGTGAGGATGCTCTCCTTTGGTTTCAGTTGGTCACGAATGAGTTCGATCAGCTCCTCATATGACTTGTCCCTGGCGCTCGCGGGTGCCAGCAAATCCCATCCTCGTCACCAATGTGATGTATGTAGCACTCAAATCACTGACTCCACATAGTCTGGTGTTGTAGTAACTGCTGTGACCTTAGTCCTTTATTGTGCAACTCCAGAGTGCCTCTCAGGTGTGGTGGGCAGCCTTTTATACTCTGTCTTGCAGGTACTTTCAGGTCTCCCACCACAGCGCCCTCTGTGGCGCTCCATTTTACTTATACATTTAATGTACCTGGACAATACATAACAGTCACCATTCCTAATATCTCATTCTTTGTCTCGGCATCCATCTTTGTCTGGCTATATCTCTGTGCCCTGGAATGCTTTTCTATGTTAAAAATGCTATATTTTTGTTGCCTTTTTCTTGAAATCACTCTAATGCCATGGGATTGGAAACCTACCCTTCTGTACTAGCCCTGCAGCCACATCCTATCTTTACTAATCATCCTTCCATTAACCAGTTCAATGCTTGCACAGGAAGCAATCTGGAGATTACCATCCTAGAAGTCTTGTTTTTCTTACCTGGAAGTGCACAAGTGTGTATATTGGGTGAGGATACTATCAGGCTTGGATGTGATGTCCCTCATAATTGAATAGCCTACCAATGCTAGGTACAGACATGAAGAATCATCACTTGGAAGAGGTACTGGAGGGCAAGGTGCCAATGCCTTTCAAGAGAAGAGGAGGAGAGAAAATTACAGGACAAAAAGGAAGGCAGAAAAAAATAAATACAATAGTAATAAATACATTTTAAGTTGCCATATTATTTTCACAGCCACATAATGTGCAAACATTTAAAACTATTTTACCACTTATTTAATTTTAAATAACTATGGACCACTTTTATTATTTAATTTTTACTTTTGTAATCTGTTTACTGACCTATCCTACAAAGCAAAATATTTGCTCTAAAACAGAGAAATCACTGGCTATATTTTAATTTATTAGGTTAACAAATAGATCCATTTGAAAATGATTTTGTAGCTTGAAACCCATATTCAAGAAGCAAAATATGAGACTGTTCTATGTATCATAATTCTATATAAACTTGAATTAATGTTTTGAAAAAGTGGAACAAGAATGCTTTTCATGGAATAGTGGCCAATAAGAATAAAACTGCATTCAAAATAATAGATCTGAAAATTCTAAGGATTATTGTGAGGGAAACAATGTTATTTTATATTATTTCAAAGGGACTCCATTGTACTGCTCTAACAGAATGCTTTTGCTGATGCTTTAGAAAAATGGAAATGAGGATAAACACTGATAAAATATTTTGGGCAGATGTAATTTCTTTTTAGCATGTCTTTTTCTCCCCAATTCAAACTGTGACAATTACCCCACAGAAAGGTGCTGGCTTTCACCTAGACCTGTTTTGGATAGCTCTCCTTATGGTCCTTACTTCATTCATGGCTCTGCCCTGGTATGTGTCTGCAACTGTAATATCTCTTGCACACATAGACAGCTTGAAAATGGAGACTGCAAAATCTGCCCCAGGTGTCGAGCCCAGATTTATGGGAGTGAGGTATGTTGAGCAATATTGTAAGGATTTTGTATAGAATGATGATGGAAGCCATGTATATATGTAATTACAGTTGTCTTCAGATAAATGCATATGCTTTGTTCGAGCATAATTGTGTTCTTAGTGCAATCAACCAAACCACATCCAGCATATCCCTGAACTGTAGCAGTTATACCTGGAATCCTCAGGAGGGAGAGAGAAAACAGGGAATTATAGACCGGTCAGCCTGACATCGGTAGTGGGTAAAATGATGGAATCAATTATTAAGGATGTCATAACAGTGCATTTGGAAAGAGGTGACATGATAGGTCCAAGTCAGCATGGATTTGTGAAAGGGAAATCATGCTTGACAAATCTTCTGGAATTTTTTGAGGATGTTTCCAGTAGAGTGGACAAGGGAGAACCAGTTGATGTGGTATATTTGGACTTTCAGAAGGCGTTCGACAAGGTCCCACACAAGAGATTGATGTGCAAAGTTAAAGCACATGGGATTGGGGGTAGTGTACTGACATGGATTGAGAACTGGTTGTCAGACAGGAAGCAAAGAGTAGGAGTAAATGGGTACGTTTCAGAATGGCAGGCAGTGACTAGTGGGGTACCGCAAGGTTCTGTGCTGGGGCCCCAGCTGTTTACACTGTACATTAATGATTTAGATGAGGGGATTAAATGTAGTATCTCCAAATTTGCGGATGACACTAAGTTGGGTGGCAGTGTGAGCTGCGAGGAGGATGCTGTGAGGCTGCAGAGCGACTTGGATAGGTTAGGTGAGTGGGCAAATGCATGGCAGATGAAGTATAATGTGGATAAATGTGAGGTTATCCACTTTGGTGGTAAAAACAGAGAGACAGACTATTATCTGAATGGTGACAGATTAGGAAAAGGGGAGGTGCAAAGAGACCTGGGTGTCATGGTACATCAGTCATTGAAGGTTGGCATGCAGGTGCAGCAGGCGGTTAAGAAAGCAAATGGCATGTTGGCCTTCATAGCAAGGGGATTTGAGTACAGGGGCAGGGAGGTGTTGCTGCAGTTGTACAGGGCATTGGTGAGGCCACACCTGGAGTATTGTGTACAGTTTTGGTCTCCTAACCTGAGGAAGGACATTCTTGCTATTGAGGGAGTGCAGCGAAGGTTCACCGGGATTCCCGGGATGGCGGGACTGACCTATCAAGAAAGACTGGATCAACTGGGCTTGTATTCACTGGAGTTCAGAAGAATGAGAGGGGACCTCATAGAAACATTTAAAATTCTGACGGGGTTAGACAGGTTAGATGCAGGAAGAATGTTCCCAATGTTGGGGAAGTCCAGAACCAGAGGTCACAGTCTAAGGATAAGGGGGAAACCATTTAGGACCGAGATGAGGAGAAATTTCTTCACCCAGAGAGTGGTGAACCTGTGGAATTCTCTACCACAGAAAGTTGTTGAGGCCAATTCACTAAATATATTCAAAAAGGAGTTAGATGAGGTCCTTACTGCTAGGGGGATCAAGGGGTATGGCGAGAAAGCAGGAATGGGGTACTGAAGTTGAATGTTCAGCCATGAACTCATTGAATGGCGGTGCAGGCTAGAAGGGCTGAATGGCCTACTCCTGCACCTATTTTCTATGTTTCTATGTATAACTGTTGCATCTAATATTTTTTTCAGCACTTGTTCTTGTTTCATGGCTAGACAGTATTTTCCATAAGCAGAGCTTTTATGCACTGAAGCCTGCATTTTTATTCAGCACTGTGCAGGTGTTAGTGTAAGCAGATTTAACAATTAACCCCCAATTGTAATAAGCTGCTTATTGGTGAATATGTTGAATGTGCCTCATGTTTCCCAATCATCTTTGAAGGCAAAAAATGTTGATGGACCAATATACACAGGTTAAGAGTCAAGACTACTTGGCTAAATTGATTTACCAGCACACAGGTTAAAATGACTTGCTAATATGTACAGGCTAAACCAACTTGAATAAATAATGTACAGAAAAGACACAGCAAGATAGTAAAATAGCACAATACTTGAAAAAACAACAGAACTATAATCCATTCACACGTGGTTAATATACCCTTTCCAGAAAGGTGTTTCTTGCAGTCTTTAACAAGTAGCAGATTTGTTGGTTGACAGTCAGGTTTTGTAGACCTTCATTAAGTGAAATCAGGATAGGGCTTGTGTGTGAAGGTCGCCATGATTAAGTAACTTGATAACATTCACTGTATTGGCTTACGTGAAAAATGAACATCTAGGCAAGCTATCATAAGGGCTAGCCTCCTTTGGAATTGTACCCAAACAATGCCTTCAGGAGAGGAGAGAGAAAAAAATAGTAAAATCAAAGGCTCCTGGAAGGATCAGTGGGTAACAGATGTGGTCCGATAATAGAAACATAGAAACATAGAAACATAGAAAATAGGTGCAGGAGTAGGCCATTCGGCCCTTCTAGCCTGCACCGCCATTCAATGAGTTCATGGCTGAACATTCAACTTCAGTACCCCATTCCTGCTTTCTCGCCATACCCCTTGATCCCCCTAGCAGTAAGGACCTCATCTAACTCCTTTTTGAATATATTTAGTGAATTGGCCTCAACAACTTTCTGTGGTAGAGAATTCCACAGGTTCACCACTCTCTGGGTGAAGAAGTTCCTCCGCATCTCGGTCCTAAATGGCTTACCCCTTATCCTTAGACTGTGACCCCTGGTTCTGGACTTCCCCAACATTGGGAACATTCTTCCTGCATCTAACCTGTCTAACCCCGTCAAAATTTTATATGTTTCTATGAGGTCCCCTCTCATTCTTCTGAACTCCAGTGAATACAAGCCCAGTTGATCCAGTCTTTCTTGATAGGTCAGTCCCGCCATCCCGGGAATCAGTCTGGTGAACCTTCGCTGCACTCCCTCAATAGCAAGAATGTCCTTCCTCAGGTTAGGAGACCAAAACTGTACACAATACTCCAGGTGTGGCCTCACCAATGCCCTGTACAACTGTAGCAACACCTCCCTGCCCCTGTACTCAAATCCCCTTGCTATGAAGGCCAACATGCCATTTGCTTTCTTAACCGCCTGCTGCACCTGCATGCCAACCTTCAATGACTGATGTACCATGACACCCAGGTCTCTTTGCACCTCCCCTTTTCCTAATCTGTCACCATTCAGATAATAGTCTGTCTCTCTGTTTTTACCACCAAAGTGGATAACCTCACATTTATCCACATTATACTTCATCTGCCATGCATTTGCCCACTCACCTAACCTATCCAAGTCGCTCTGCAGCCTCACAGCATCCTCCTCGCAGCTCACACTGCCACCCAACTTAGTGTCATCCGCAAATTTGGAGATACTACATTTAATCCCCTCATCTAAATCATTAATGTACAGTGTAAACAGCTGGGGCCCCAGCACAGAACCTTGCGGTACCCCACTAGTCACTGCCTGCCATTCTGAAAAGTACCCATTTACTCCTACTCTTTGCTTCCTGTCTGACATTACACAACCCAGGAACGTCTTGTGTTTGATCGCTTGTCTACATGCTGGTAGTTGGTTTGTTAAGGGTACGTCATGTTTGACTAATCTGGTTGAATTTTTTGAGGAGCTCACTAATTAGGTAGACGAGGGAGTGTCTGTGGCTGTTATTTAAATGGACTTCTGGAAGGCATTCAGTAAGGTTCCAAACACGAGATTATTAGCACAAAATTGAAGGTAGCCTTTGGAAATTGGTTGGGAGGCCAGAGACAGAGATTGGGGATAAAAGTTAGGTACTCTGATCGGCAGGATGTGACAAGTGCTGTTCCCTAAGGATCTGTTCTGGCACTTCAACCTTTCACCATATTTATTTATGGTGTGGATGAAGGAATCGAGAGTTGTATATACAAGTTTGCGGATGACACTAAATTAGGAGGGATAATAAGTAAATAGTTCAGATGGGAGCAGGAAGTTGCAAAGGAACATAGACAGATTAAGCAAGTGGGAAAAACAATGGCAAATAGAGTTCAGTGTGAGATCATACAATTTGGCTCCAAGAAACATAAATCAGATTATTTTCAATATGCTGAGAAACTAGGGACTGTAGAGGAGCAAAGAGCTCAAGTACACAAATCATTAAAAGCCAATAGACAGGTACAAAAAGTAATCAAAAAGACTAATGGAATGTTGGCCTTTATTTCAAAGGGGCTGGAATACAAAGAGAAGGAAGTTATGCTTCAGTTGTATAGAACCCAGGTCAGACCCCATCTGGAGTACTGCATTTAGTTTTGGGCACCACGCCTCAGCAAGGAAAGATTGCATAAACTTGGCTTGTATTCCCTTGAGTATAGGAGATTGAGGGATGATCTGATTGAGGTGTTTAAAATGTTAAATGGATTTAATAAAGTAGCTATGAAGAAACTGTTTCCTCTGGTGGGGACATAATCTTAAAATTAGAGCTAGGCCTTTCAGGAGTGAAATCAGCAACAAGGTAAGTTTAAAAAAAATACTTAGCTGAATATGGAGCCAGAAGGAGCAGAGGTGCTCCTCCTGGCTTCGCACAAAGGTAATAATACAAATGTGGAACTCTCTCCTCCAAAAAGCTATGGATGCTGGGACAATTGGAGCTTTCAACACTGATATAGATCGATTTTTGATAGATAAAGGTATCAAGGGACGTGGAGCAAAGATGAGAAAATGGATCTGAGGTTCAGATCAGGCATGATCTACTTGAATGGCGAGGAAGGCCCAAGGGGCTGAATGGCCTACTTAGAATCATAGATATGGTTACAGCTGGAAGCAGGCCATTCGGCCTGTCGAGCCCGTGCTGACTCTCAGCTAGTCCCACTCCCCTGCCCTTTCCCTGTAGCCCTGCAATTTTCTTCCCTTCAGATACTTATCCAATTCCTTTTTAAAAGATAAGATTGAGTCTGCCTCCACTACCCTTTCAGGCAGTGTGTTCCAGAAACCAACCACTTGCTGCGTAAAAAAGTTTTTTCTTATGTCATCTTTGGTTCTTTTGCCAATCACCTTAAATCTGTGTCCTCTGGATCTCGATCCTTCTGCCAATGGGAACAGTTACTCTCGATCTACTCTGTCCAGACCCCTCATGACTTTGAACATCTATCAAATCTGCTCTCAAACCTTCTCTGCTCCAAGGAGAACAAACCCAGCATCAACGTAATTGAAGCCACTCATTCCTGGGATTGTTCTCGTAAATCTTTTCCGCACCTTAGAATCATAGAAATTTACAGCATTCAGCCATATACAGCATGGCCATTCAGCCTATCATGTCCGTGCCGGCCGACAAAGAGATATCCAGCCTAATTCCACTTTTCAGCTCTTGATCCATAGGTTATGGCACTTCAAATGCATATCCAAGTATCTTTTAAATGTGATGAGGGTTTCTGCCTCTTCCACCCTTTCAGGCAGTGAGTTCCAGACATCCACCACTATCTTGAAAATAGGTCCTTCCTATCCACTCTATCTAGGCCCCTCATAATTTTATACACCTCAATAAGGTCTCTCTTAAGCCTCCTCTGTTCTAAAGAAAACAACCCAGCCTATCCAATCTTTCCTCATAGCTAAAATTCTCTAGTGCTGGCAACAGCCTCATAAATCTCCTCGGTACCCTTTCCAGTGCAATCACATCTTTCCTGTAATGTGGTGACCAGAAATGCACACAGTACTCCGGCTGTGGCCTAACTAGTGTTTTATACTGTTAAAGCTCTTACATTCTATGCCTCGGCTAATAGTGTCAGGTATTCTGTATGCCTTCTTAACCACCTTATCTACCTGTCCTGCTACCTTCAGTGATCTGTGACCATGCATCCCAAGGTCCCTCTGTTCTTCTACACTTCTCAGTGTCCTACCATTTATTGTGTATTCCCTTGCCTTGTTAGACCTCCCCAAAGGCATTACCTCACACTTCTCTGGATTGAAATCCATTTGCCACCGTTCTGCCTACCTGACCAGTTCATTGATATCTTCCTGCAGTCTACAGCTTTCTTTTAAGGCCTTCAATCCTTCCTAAAATATGGTGCCCAGAATTGGACACAATACTCCAGTTGGGGCCGAACCACTGTTTTATACAGGTTTATCATAATTTCCACACTTTTGTACTCTATACCTCTATTTATGAAGCCCAAGATCCCATCAGCCTTTTTAACTGCTTTCTCAACCTGCCCTGCCACCTTCAACGATTTATGTTCATATACCCCCAGGTATCTCTGTTCATGCACCCCTTTAGGATAGTACCATTTAGCTTACACATCCTTTCTTCATTCTTTCTACTGAAATCTATCACTTCACACTTTTCTGCATTGAATTTCATCTGCCACATGTCCACCTATTTCACCAGCCCGTCTATGTCTTCCTGAAGTCTATCACTATCCTCCTCACTGTTCACTATACTTCCAAGTTTGGTGTCCTCTGCAAATTTTGAAATTGTGCACAGTACACCCACGTCATTAATATATATCAAGGAAAGCAACACTTCTGTTCCTATTTTAGCTAGGGCAGTGGTAGGGCACTACATCTGGCCGCAGCCTCCCAGAGCTTCGATCAAATAGCCGTTCAAAAAGAATATTCACTTGAGTACCCATCAAAAGTTCCTGCTTTCAGGGAGACAACTGAAGAAAGAAAAAAGTTAACACTGAATACTGAAGGCTCTGAGATACCATGACTTTGACAGCGCATATTTATTTATAGTAGTTTCATTAATAAAGAATTAATTTATCCTTTCCGTGTAGCTTCCAAGGACAGGGCTTATAAGCCAGTTCTGTAATAATGTGTTAAGGAAATTAGCAGTGTAAGGTATAATGGCCTGGAAATTGGATCATGGTAAATTGGTCCATTGACCTCTTTGTGATAGTGCCGGTAAGCTGCGGACGCCAGTCATGGCCCTAGTCGCAGGGGGGAGCGAGACCAAGGGCCTAAGGTAGGTCCGGGTGGGAAGGAAACAATTGGGAGGGGGACAAACGCAGGCCACCAGCAGCCCACAATTTTAATGTGAAGGCAGGGGGCTAATCTCTGATCAGCCTGGCTCCACATTCAGGTAAATAATTGATTTCATCATCATCATAGGCAGTCCCTCGAAATGAGGATGACTTGCTTCCACGCCGAAAAGGGATGAGTTCACAGGTGTTTCAATGATATTCCGGATCCCGAACTACATATTGAAGGGTGGAAAATGCCTGAAAGTGGATTTTTTTAATGTGTGGTGGCCGTTGCACCTCAGCCATCACACGGGCTTGACAGAGCTAGGTCTTGGTCCAGTGGCAAGGATTGACCAAGACGACTGGAGACCAGCGGACCTATTGCAGACGCATATCGCAGTGTGGGCTGGCCCGCGCTGCCCCTGGGCCCTCGCCTCTTCTGGGCTCCGATCACATCCCTCTACGAACTCTTGCCGCTCCTTCGCCCCGACCTCGCCACTCCTGCTGTACCTGCCCGCACAGCAGTCAGCCGTCGCCCTCCTGCAGCAGCACTCGCTGCTCCCTGCAGTGGTATGCTGCTGCACACTGCTCCCTCTAATGGCACCGGCTTACTGATGGTCTTGCAGGCCGGGGGCGCGCCGATTTCCAGGCCGGGCTGCCGCACGCTGCTCCCTCTAATGGCCCCGGCCTGCTGATTTATTTACCTTGTTGCTGGCAGTTGCCTTTAAAGACCACTAGTTTGGCTGCTTTTCGTCTGAGAATACTGATTACATTGTGCATGGCATGTGCTGCGGTCAATTGGCAACCAATTTAGCAAAGGGGCCTGAAAGAGGCTTTAGATTCCCGATTTTCATAGGCAGTGGGCCTAATGGCAGTTTCAAGCAGATGTCTTGGACAACTATAGGGCATCCGAACCAATATAATGTGCAGCACATACCTGCACATGTGCTACACACCACATGGAATCCTTTGCCGCCCATTTTTCACTGCACAATCCAACTTCTTGGCTAATATGTTTTAGTTAGCATTATGCAATTTTTCATTCATTTAAATTTACACTACAGTTCCGGACGTAAGAAAATACTTGTTCCTATTTAATTGGAAAAGTTAAATGTATTATTTTATTCCTTGCTGCTTTATGCGTTTTGCAGGGAACAGAGAGTGACTGGGCTGGTTGTTTTCATCCTCATTGGTTTATCACTGTTTCTGGCTCCAATTCTTAAGGTAATGATAATTCCACAGCAGGTTATGCTTCAATTTATAAATCATGTTAATTATGAATTTCAATGATTTAGTGATGTGTTAAAACTTTAAAAATGATTGATAAATTAATTTGTGTTGCTCCTCAGTACGTCCCTATGCCAGTACTATATGGAATATTTCTCTATATGGGTGTATCTGCTCTCAGCAGTGTTCAGGTAAGCACATTTTTGTTTCGTTTCTAAAAATTATTAGTTGTTACATTAAATGAGCTATTTAACGAAACCTTCCATTATGTTGGTCCTTTATAATGAAACTGAAAACCTACCAAAAATTGCAGCAGGGTTTTATAGCTTACTGAAATCTTAGCTTTGGGTTTGGGCAGTGATATTCTTTGGGATTTAGCAACCACTGCTGTGACGGAGCAACTGAGGTGACTTGAACTTCACTTTCTGGGGGAGGGCAGAGAAAACAAAACAACAGGTCTTAGAATTGTTTGGATATCCCTATTTGTGGAATCTAGTTAATTACAATGACAAACAATTAGTCATTTCATTTGAAATGGTCAGGTCAATTGACACAATGATTTGAATTTTTTTCTGATAGCCAAAATAGGGTTTCTGTCAGCAGAGCACCTGGAAAATTCCAGTCCTATCCAATTAAAAAGCATTCCTCGCCAGAGCAGAAGAGCCCAGAACAAGGAAATGGCTGTGGTGAGAAATAGGGAGGTTACCATTGGACCAAGACCTTGCTCTGTCAAGTTCCTGTGGTAGCTGGTGTGCAACGGCCACCCCACATCAAAAGAATTCACGCACAGGCATCTTCCACGCTTTAAAATGAAGTTAGGGACGTGGAACGTCAGGACCCTCATGGGCAACCCCTAACAGTGACAGATCGGAACGTTGCACTGTCATTGTTGCCCGGGAACTCAGATGCTTCGACATTGACACGGCGGGCAGAAGGCCAGCTCAAGGAACAAGATGATAGATACACCTTCTTCTGGAAAGGCAAATCAGAAGAAGAACGTTGTCTCTATGGGGTTGGTTTTGCCATCAAAAATGAGCTAGTTTGGCATCTTAGAGATTCCCCTTGCATGATAAACGAACGCCTCATGACCCTTCGACTCTCTAACCCGGAACCAATACACTACGGTCATCAGTGTATACGCCCCAACCCTGGAAGCTACGGATGAGGCCAAAGAGGAATTCTACTCCAGCCTTGAACAATCTCTGTCCCGAGTTCCAATGGGCAACAAGCTGATCCTCCTTGGCGACTTTAATGCCAGAGTTGGAAAAGACACAGACCTCTGGAGAGGTCTGATTGGCAGAGAAGGGGTAGGAAAAACCAACTCCAATGGTACTCCTGACAAAATGCTTGGAACATGATCTTGTCATAATTAACACCTTGTTTCGTCAGAGAGATAAGTGCAAGACCTCAAAGCAACACCCTCGTTCTAGGCAGTGGCATCTGTTAGACTACGTCATCGTCTGAGCGAGGGACCGCAAGGATGTCCGCATCACCCACGCCATGACAAGAGCTGACGACTGCTGGACTGACCACCACCTAATCCGTTCTGTTATTTGCATAAACGTAGTCTCAAAATGGCGGCGGCAACAGAAATGCTGCTGCAGAAAAATCAACGCTGAAACACTGAAAGACCCTGCAAAAAAAGCCCCATTCAATCAACACCTCACAACCAACCTGACGACTCCCAATGAAACAGAGCTGCCGAGTGTCCATAATGCCTGTTAGCACCTATGAACAGACTCTTGGTTACTCTACCAGAAAACATCAAGACTGGTTTGATGAGAACGACTTGGAGATATGTGATATATTCTTTACGACATAACTAACACACTACACACAAGATGGCTCTACAGGAACTTGTCCCATGACCCTTTCATTGTATTTACATCAGTTACATTACCACAGTAGTCCATGAGGTGGAGCAGTAGTCCAATACGGGAGCTCTATATTACACTTCTCCCTCCTTAATGAAAAAGTAATCATAACAAAATAATCATTATACATAACTTCCATGGTTATACACAATAAAAGATATGGACTTATTTTGCCATAATTATAAATCAAATTTAACCACTTGTTTTCTGTTTAGAAGAGGATACCTTTGCTCTCGAACAGAACCTTCCAAACATGTTGTCGAACTTAGACTCATTCTCGGCTGAGCCTGAGGAGAGTTTTTCTCCAAGGGCAATCTTTTTTCTACATTTAGACTCTCTACAACTTCAGACTGTTTGTCTGCCCGACACGGACCCAGACTTAACTTCTTACTTTCTCTTGGACTTGTTTCTAGTACATCTGATGTAGGATTGATACTGGTACTCTACTTGTAATAAGACTATCTGACTCATCAGAAATAATCAAATCATTCCAACTTTTAACTCCTTCCACATCTGTAGGTAAAATATGATCAATGTGAACAAACCTAACCTTTCCATGATCAAACATCTTGACCAAATACGTGGGAGGACCACATATCTTAACTACTCTTCCTGGTAACCACTTTAACCATTTATGGTGATGGTTCTTCACTCTAACCTTCTGATTCAATTTCACACTTCTCTCTCTTACTTTACCTTTATCATGATTCTCTTTCTGTCTCATTATTTCTTCTCTTCTGACTGTGCCAGGTTTGCCTTTAACAGCGGGAACCTGGTTTGTGGCTGTCGTTTGAGAAACAACTCTGCTGGTGTTCGACCAGTAGTTGTGTGAGGAGTATTATGATAATTAGAAAATTTGCTTATTTGTGGTCCATTGACAACTGCTGTTTCTTTGGATTTAGATCCAACATTTTCTTGATGAGGGCATGTTTTACAATTTGTACTGTGCGCTCTGTTGCACCATTTGAAACAGGGTGGTACGATGGAACTTTGGTATGTTTCACACTATTTCTGCTCATGAACTGTGCAAATTCTTCTGAATAAATTTGCAGTCCATTATCAGACGCAATTTCTTCTGGGAGGCCATATGAAGAAAACAATCTTCGCAAATTGTCTTGTGTTTTACTTGTTATTTTTGCATCGGAAACACCTCTACCCACTTCGAATGGCTATCAATCACAATGAAAAATTGGTGTCCTTCTAGCTCAGCAAAATCTACATGTAACCTTTGCCACACCATGGGAGGCCATTTCTATGGCTGTAATGGTACTGATGGTGGTTTCTAGCTTATCGATTGACATCTTGTACACTGACTAACGATGTACTCTATGGACTAGACTTTCACCTTCATTTTCAGCGGTTTTCTCAGCAGTACAGCTGTTTTTGGGAGTTTCCCCCTTAGTTTTTGAATGGTACTGCCCAAATCTCGAAGCGCCTCGCCAGGGCATAAGTTTGGCTTCAATAGAACCCTATCCAGATCACTGAGGGAACCGCCCTGTGAAAACTGCTTAAACAGGGCGGTAGGTGAGTACTCTGCAAAGAAAGGTAAGTTAAAGGTTCTTTATTTTTTTTTAAATTGTAAAATAGCGATTAGCTTTAAAACTGTCTTGGGAATGTTTTTAACTTTTTTTTGTGAAATTTTTTTAAACGTTTTCCCCCTCCCTAGGCCCAACCGCAGCCTCAGAGTAAATTTTTAAAAACATTTTAAGAACCGCCCGTTTCACTTAGTTTTGGCTTTAACTGCTGAGAAACTGCTGCAAATGCTGATGCAAGATCCATTTTCTCGCCAGGCGATTATTTTTAACTTAATTATGGAAATTCTCGCCAGTGTTAGTTGCAAAACTTTAGCATTTTTTCTGGGCTGAGAATTGGGCATTGAGGGGCTATCGGGAAAGTCTAGCCCTATATCTTTATCTAAACCTGGCCACCATAAGTAATTGCGTGCAAAACTCTTGGTCAAGCACATTCCCAGCTGCTGGTCATAAAGATCTCCTAACAATTTGGAGCTGAACTTATTTGGAATAACTACTCTTGCACCCCACATGATACAATTTTTATCCACTGATAATTCATTCCTACAAATGAAGTATAGATGAATATCTTCCTCTGATACCTGGTTTGGCAAGCCATTTGCTATGTAATCATACACCTTTGACATAACTAGGTCATGTTTAGTTGCTCCATCAATCTCTTCAGCTGTGGCTGACAGTTTATCAATGTATGAAAAATATAACACTTCTTCCCTATTGGTGTAACTTGTGATGGGGATGGCAACCTAGACATAGTATCAGCATTACCATCTGACTTAGGTACAACAACAATGAGTGTAGCCCAATTGCTTAGAGATAATGTGGCCGAAATTTACCTTTACCCAAAACGAGTTGCACCTTCCGCTCCTGAAGTGTTTTTTCTGCCACTCCAGATGAGGTCGCCTCTTTTAGTAAATTCAGCTCTTTGTCCTTTTTTTTGCAGTGGACCAGAAGTCGGTCATAATGAGGGCAGAAGTGGAGGTGGGACGGAGACTCCGCCGCTGTAAGTCAGCAGCGGCGGAGTTGACGTCATGACGCGTGTGTGTCATCACGCTCTCCCCTTCACTTAAAGGGGAGAGCCTTTGGCACTTTGAAACTTCAGTCCACAAGGCCACCAGGGAGGGTTTCGGCCGGGCCAACCGTCTGGCACCCAAGAGGAGGTGCTAGGCTGCCTGTCGGTGGCCCAGCCGAACCCGGGGGCATAATTGTTGGCCCGACCTGGTTGTTGGCCGACAAAAAAAACAGAAGGGCCGCCACACTGTCATGGCTCACGGTGAAAGTAAGGTGCACCGACAGAAAAAGTTGTCGGGGGCACCGCGCAGTGGATTAATTATTTTTGCAGCTAAATTTCGCGGCAGGTGCGATGGAGGTGTGGAAGATCAGCAGTGTGCCCTTTGATGACATACTTAGGACAGTCGGCAGCAGCAGGGCGGAAGTGGGGACCGCCAGAAAAATCCCCGAGCTGAATTTCGCTGGCAGTGGCCATTGGACCGGAAGTCGATGGCAGCTCATATCCGCGGCCTGGCCTCCGCTTTCTGACGGTAAGAGGCCTTTTTGGGGAGCTGAATTTTGGCCCCAGTGTTCTGAGTCTCTAGTCTTTTGAATTCTTGCTCAACTTTCTCCTCAAGTGCGTATGGTATGGGGCGTGGCTTGCAGTAAACTCGTCTAGCGTCCTTCTGTACTCTGACACTTGCCTTGAAGTCTTGGATCGGACTGCCTATTTCGCAGAACACTTTTGGATACTGCTTGATGACATCATCCTTCGATGCAAATCTCGCTTTGACACAAAAAAATCTTACTCCAATCCAGCTTCAGTTGATCCCAACCAATTTCTACCTATCAAGGCAGGTTTGTCTCCTACCACTACTAAGAGAGGCAAGCTCTGAAACTGATCCTTGTATTTCATCGGTACGGTGATATGTCCTACCACAGGGATTTTCTCACCTAAGTAGCCTCGCAGCTCTATATTTGATTTCTCCATCGGAAAATCACTCAACTTGTCGAGATATAGCGATTCCGGTCCTATGTTCACGGATGCACCAGTGTTGATTTCAACGGGTATCCTGGTTCCTGCAATGCCTACTTGAATGACAATACATCGTGAATCGTTGATGGTTACCCTTATGCTCCTGATGACACGTATCTCCAGAACCTCCTCGTTCAGTTGCTTCTCTTCAATACTATGTAGGCTCTGGCGATTGCTCCTTCTAGCATTGATCATCGGTTTAATCTTCAGTCAGCATGCCTTTGCAAAGTGCTCTATTTTCTTGCAGAAGAAACACTCTGCCTTTACATATGGAAAACTTTGAGCGAGGTGTTGTCTTACGCACAGATAGCATGACTTCAATGTGCTGTTACCTTGGCCAGTTGCTGAGGTCTTGGGGCCCAACTGCCTTTTACTTGTAGCCTGAAGCCAATTCACCTCGGTTGTCTGATGACTGGAAATGGCACAAAATTCTCAGAAATATTGGTCGGCCATATCCATTGACATAGCAGTCTGATAAGCTAAATCAAAAGTCAAGTTAGGGGTTGTTAACAACTTTCTTCTGATTGCTTCATTTTTCATCCCACAAACAAAGCGGTCATGCAATGCTTGGTCCTGAAAGTTTCCGAAATGACAGTGAATGGATAGCTTTTTTAAAGCTACAATTTTCTCACTGATACTCTTGTCAATTAATTAATCTCGTATTCCAAAACAATAATTTCTAGCAATTTACAGGGGCTCAGGGCTGTAGTGCTTGAATCTCCGCCAGTGGTGTGTCCTTTGGCTTGACAGGAACAAGCACATTTTTCAGGGTTTCATACACCTCAGGGCCTGCTTCAGTCAGGAAAATAGTCCATATTCTTTCTAACACCACCCAGTTACGGTTTTCACCATCGGGAATTTCGACGATACTATTTGCGGTGAACAACATTTCTAGCCGCTCCACAGACGCTCCGAAAGTGTCTCGGTCATGATGGAACTCACGCAAGTTCACTATTATTCCCATAGGTGCAGCCATCTGGACTCTTCAGTTCAGCCAAGTGTGCTTGTAATTTACCTTGGATTTTTAGCTGTTCTGCAAAACAAAGAACCTCTCAAAGTTTCTCTGTTGTTTGACTGGATGATCCACAAACAAAAATTTCAGCTAGGGCATCCGATTATCCGATCCTCATTCTTTATGACATCACTAACACACTACACACAAGATAGCTCTACTGGAACTTGTCATCATGTGACCCTTTTATTGTATTTACATCAGCCGTTACATTACCACAGTAGTCGACTAGGTGGAGCAGTAGTCCACAAGGGGGAGCTCTATATTACAAGATCCAATGAGCTAATAAACCATAAATGCAAGGCATTCTTGAATTGGAAACATCACAACTCGAGAGAAAGAAAACAGATCCTCAGACAACTGAAGGCCGAAGTCCTACAAAAAACACGTGAGTCGGAGAGGAATTTTCCCAGATTTTTTCTCCCTAAATTGGCCTTGGTTTTTATCTGGTTTTTGCCTCTCCCAGGAGATCACATGGCTCTGGTTGGGGTGGAGTGTAGAATGTTTTAGTATAAGGGGTGTCGCAGTTGTGTGAGGAAGACTGGTTGGGCTGGGTGTTCTTTGCCTTTTCATCATTGTTCATAGCTTTATATGTAACCTTAAGGGCTGTGTGGCTCTTTGTCAGCCGGTGCAGACATGATGGGCCAAAATGGCCTTCTTCTTCGCTGTAAATTTCTTTGTTTCTAAAGAATAGATGGTGGGTGGAAAGAACGGAGGAGATCCAGCATCTAGCTGATAATCATGACATGCATGGATTTTTTTAGCACAGTCAAGACCATATACGGCCCAAGCACTCAAAGTCCTATCCTACTAAGAGCTAAATACAGAGAGGTGCTCATCAAGGACAGAGAGGCAGTCAGTGCCCGCTGGAAGGAGCACTTCGAAGATCTCCTTAACCAAGACTCTGCCTTTGACGTGAGTGCCCTCGACTCCAGCACACAGCGTGCTGCCCATCACCATCTCGGCACAATACCAGCTCGGCATGAGGTTGAAAAGGCCATCCGACAACTGAAAAACAACAAGGCCTCAGGAGCAGATGGAATTCCTGCCGAAGTACTAAAGCATGGTGGAGAAGTACTTTTGGAGCGAATCCATGACCTCATCTCTCTTATCTGGAAGGAGGAGAGCATGCCAGAGGATTCCAGAGACACCGTAATCGTGACCATCTTCAAGAAATGTGACAAGTCCGATTGCAGTAATTACAGAGGAGTTTCCCTGCTGTCTGCCACAGGGAAAATCATCGCAAGAATCCTCCTCAATCTCCTTCTCCCAGTGGCTGATGAGCCCCTCCTAGAGTTGCAATGCGGATTTTACCCACTAAGAGGCACAACGGACATGATTTTCACTGCGCGACAAATCCAAGAAACATGTAGGGAGCAGCATTAACCTCTGTACATGGCCTTCTTTGAGCTCACAAAGGCCTTCGAATGTCAACCAAGAGGGATTATGGAGTGTCCTTCTCAAATTCAGCTGTCCTTAAAAAAATTTGTCACCATCCTCCGACTGCTTCACAATGACATACAAGCCGTGATTCTAATCAACTGATCCATCACAGACCCAATACATGTGCAGACTGGGGTCAAGCAAGGCTGTGTCACTGCACCAATGCTCTTCTCAATCTTTCTTGCTGCAACGTTTCATCTGACCTGTAACAAGTTTCCCACTGGAATGGAGATAATCTACAGGACGAACAAGAAATTGTTCAACCTCCATCACCTCCAGTCCAGAACCAAGGTTGTTCCAACCTCTGTCATTTGTGGTTGAATGGTCATTCAGTCCATTGACCATTCAGAATGGTTGAATTACAGCAGATGACATTTGCGTTTGTGCACACTCGGAGGCTAAACTCCAAACCATCGCTGACATCTTCACAGAAGCATACGGGAGACTGGGCCTTACATTAAACATCCGTAAGACAAAGGTTCTCTACCAACCTGCCCCCGCCACACAGTACTGCCCCCACCCCCCCCCCCCCCGATTATCAAGATCCATGACGAAGCCTTGAACAGCGTGGACCACTTTCCATACCTTGGGAGCCTTCTGACAGCGATGACAGACATCGATGACGAAATCCAACACTGCCTTCAGTGTGCCAGTGCAGCTTTCGGTTGCCTGAGGAAAAAAGTATTTGAAGACCAAGATCTCAAACCTGGCACAGGCTCATGGAATACAGAGCAGTAGTGATACCCGCCCTCCTACATGTTTCAGAGACATGGACAATGTACATTGGGCACCTTAAATCCTGCAAATCCATTGGCAGGATAGGTGTACCAATGTCAGTGTTCTCTCTCAGGCCAACATCCCCAGCATCGAGGCACTGATCACACTCAACCAACTCTGATGGACGGGCCACTTTATCCACAAGCCTGATACAAGACTCCTGAAGCATGCAGTCTACTCCAAGCTCTGCCACGGCAAACATAAAAACATAGAAACATAGAAAATAGGTGCAGGAGTAGGCCATTCGGCCCTTTGAGCCTGCACCGCCATTCAATGAGTTCATGGCTGAACATGCAACTTCAGTACCCCATTCCTGCTTTCGCGCCATACCCCTTGATCCCCCTAGTAGTAAGGACTACATCTAACTCCTTTTTGAATATATTTAGTGAATTGGCCTCAACAACTTTCTGTGGTAGAGAATTCCACAAGTTCACCACTCTCTGGGTGAAGAAGTTTCTCCTCATCTCGGTCCTAAATGGCTTACCCCTTATCCTTAGACTGTGACCCCTGGTTCTGGACTTCCCCAACATTGGGAACATTCTTCTTGCATCTAACTTGTCTAAACCCGTCAGAATTTTAAACGTTTCGATTGGATCCCCACTCATTCTTCTGAACTCCAGTGAATACAAGCCCAGTTGATCCAGTCTTTCTTGATATGTCAGTCCCGCCATCCTGGGAATCAGTCTGGTGAACCTTCGCTGCACTCCCTCAATAGCAAGAATGTCCTTCCTCAAGCTAGGAGACCAAAACTGTACACAATACTCCAGGTGTGGCCTCACCAAGGCCCTGTACAACTGTAGCAACACCTCCCTGCCCCTGTACTCAAATCCCCTCGCTATGAAGGCCAACATGCCATTTGCTTTCTTAACCGCCTGCTGTACCTGCATGCCAACCTTCAATGACTGATGTACCATGACACCCAGGTCTCGTTGCACCTCCCCTTTTCCTAATCTGTCACCATTCAGATAATAGTCTGTCTCTCTGTTTTTACCACCAAAGTGGATAACCTCACATTTATCCACATTATACTTCATCTGCCATGCATTTGCCCACTCACCTTACCTATCCAAGTCGCTCTGCAGCCTCATAGCATCCTCCTCGCAGCTCACACTGCCACCCAACTTAGTGTCACTTGCAAATTTGGAGATACTACATTTAACCCCTCGTCTAAATCATTAATGTACAATGTAAACAGCTGGGGCCCCAGCACAGAACCTTGCGGTACCCCACTAGTCACTGCCTGCCATTCTGAAAAGTACCCATTTACTCCTACTCTTTGCTTCCCCCAAGCCCCAGGTGGGCAGAGAAAAAACTTCAAAGACACCTTCAAAGCCTCCTTGAAAAAATGTAACATCCCCACTGACTCTTGGGAATCCCTGGCCCAACAGTGCCCAAAGTGGAGGAGAAGCATTGGAGAAGGTGGCGAACATCTCAAGTCTCTCCGTCGGGAGCACGCGGAAGCCAAGTACAAACAGCGGAAGGAGCGTACGACAAATCAAGCACCCCACCCATCCATCCCTTCAACCACCATCTGCTCCACCTGTGACAGAGTCTGTAGATCCCGCATCGGACTGATCAGTCACCTTCGAGCTCAGTGTGGAAGCAAGTCATCCTCGACTCCAGGGGACTGCCTAAGAAGAGAAGACATTCATTGAGATTTGTGGATAGCTCCTTTTCTACCAAGGATAAATGAAACAGGGGAGTGATTTGTCTATCTGGAGCTAAAGAAGAGAGGAAATAGGAGATAGTTGAAAAAGCAGATGTGACATTAGACGTGGTAGTACATGCTAGAGAGCTTGTTCAAGAGGTTTTCCAATTATATTGCCTTAAACTAAAAGAGAAAGGCTGTAAAGTTTTGTGGGATGTGTGGCTTTTTTTCCTTTCTTGAGTTTCCTGTTGGGGCACGCCTTCTCAGGACTTTTGCAATAATATCTTCAAGCTGGCTGTCAGGATGTATAGTTAGCTTGGGATATCTGGCTTCAGAGGGTAAAGTGCACTGGATTAGTCCAAAATAGAATACTGGTTCCTGACACACTGACGAAAGTGAATGAGCTGGCTAGACGAGAGCCGATAGTACAGAAAAGTATCTTCTCTATGTGCCTGTCATGGTTTATCACTAAACTGGCCCAGAGGTCTACTTTTTCAGCACTTAATGTGTGCAATGTTCTGTTTACATTAGCAGTCTTTCTGCTCTGCAGTGGCATATGGTCTCAATACATTTATAATTTGAGTCAAAGAAGCCTAAATAAGTAAATCAGTCTAATTTTTTATTTTTAATATTGTTAAATAAATGTTGGAAAATGTAACTTCTGTCCACTTGAGCATGTTTTCCTGATCCATGTCTTGTTCCCTTGTCTTTTTCTTATCACCTTTCCCTGATCTCAGCAATGTTTTATTTAGTTTACATAGTTTATACTTTCCACCTAATTCCCATGTGCCTACAATATGTGCATTATGTAATAATGTAAATGCATTCAAAAATAATGACCGTATAATGTCGTTGCACAGACCAGAGCAATACTCCCCCTTCTTCTCCCCTCTCCTCACCACCACCCACCGCCCCCCAAAAAAAAATTGCAAGAGAAAATAAAAAAGAATAGGTGAAGTATTGTTCCTCTCCCAACATCACACAAAAAAATCAGCCTCCAAATGAAAGATAGGGGATTCAATTACAGGACACTGGGGAGCACTAGCTTTGTGTTTTGAAGGCTGCCTGAGGGAAAAGGGGACTCCACATCAGCATGTAGTTTCACGAAACAAAGGCTTGCCGTTTCCCCAGGGGAAGGGAAGCCACAAAGAATTGTTCTTTCTGGACAACTTCTGAGCAACTGGTTGGAGTACAGTAAACAATAGATCAACTGGCTGCATGTTTACTAGCTAGATGTGTAAATTAATAACACAATATACATTTATCTGCTCTCTCCTGTATCTGTTGTCTCTCTCTTGCTTTACTTCTGTCTCCTGTCCACTCTCTTGTGTCCCTCTGATGCTTTGTTGTAAATTATTGGTGTGGTTAATGAACTCCTGCATCTTTGCAAAATACATGTCCACTAAGTATTTTGTTCTTTTATTTTACTGGTATCGGATCTTATGGGTCAGTTCATTTCAATTAGCAGAAAACTGTCAAGTAAATTGATTCATTAAGTTAAATTGGGGAAGAGTTACGGGGTCGGGTCCAAGGTTATGTGGAAGTATCAAATAAGAACATAAGAAATAGGAACAGGAGTAGGCCATACGGCCCCTCGAGCCTGCTCCACCATTTAATACGATCATGGCTGATCCGATCATGGACTCAGGTCCACTTCCCCGCCTCCTCCCCATAACCGCTTAATCCCTTATCGGTTAAGAAGCTGTCTATCTCTGTCTTAAATGTTTTTAATGTCCCGGCTTCCACAGCTCTCTGAGGCAGCGAAGTCCACAGATTTACAACCCTCTGAGAGAAGAAATTTCTCCTCATCTCTGTTTTAAATGGGCGGCCCCTTATTCTAAGATCATGCCCTCTAGTTCTTGTCTCCCCCATCAGTGGAAACATCCTCTCTGCATCCACCCTGTCAAGCCCCCTCATAATCTTATACGTTTCGATAAGATCACCTCTCATTCTTCTGAATTCCAATGAGTAGAGGCCCAACCTACTCAACCTTTCCTCATAAGTCAACCCCCTCATCTCCGGAATCAACCTCGTGAACCTTCTCTAAACTGCCTCCAAAACAAGTATATCCTTTTGTAAATATGGAAGCCAAAACTGCACGCAGTATTCCAGGTGTGGCCTCACCAATACCCTGTATAACTGTAGCAAGACTTCCCTGCTTTTATAATGTTATGGGATGGGTCAAAAATGGATAGAGGGCAGGCGTTGGGTATCACTTCTTAATAAAATTAACTTTAACCATTGTCTAGCTTTTGATTTTGAGTATCGCTTCTTAATAAAATTAACTTTAACCATTGACTAGCTTTTTGATTTTGCCTCCCTTCCTGTGGGAAACACCTCCTTGCATTTTCAACTGTGTGAAAAATCATGACCATAAACTAAGGGGTGGCTGGGGGTAATTTTACAATGTTGTATTACCATCAGGAATTTAGCCCAGATATTGGGCTCGTTTTTCATCAGAATTACTATCCATTTGGATGCATAAAATGGGGCAATCCTGCCTACCATTTCAAAAACATTAGTCCTCCCCAAAAATCGGAAGTCTCCTTTAAGACCTGCTGAGAACCCATTCCGCTACATTTAAATGGGGTCAGATGGACATGGCTAATATCTCCAATCCATTCTCCCCAACTTCTACCCCAAATAATGACTGCTACATACTGTATAAATGGCAGTACGGACACCAGTCAGATATTCCTGGGGTGGATACTATTAGGTGGAGGCCATTTTGATTGCTGTTACTCTGCCTTCATATCAACTGCTTTTTGCTGCTGCTTTTACTCAGCCCAGTCTTTAGTATAGCTTTTGACTGGGGATTTGGATTTCCCAAATGACAATCCCTCAATTCCGTTGTTCTGAAGAGAATAGTTTGGAGGCTCTTAGAGAAAGATCTGCAGCCCACTATCACCAGGAGAAAAGCAATGTGTTTACCAGGCTTTTTATTTCTTAATGACAGGATCCTTCCAGGCAGTTTCAGGTGACCATTGCTACATTTGCAGGCTCAACACTGCATCATGAAGGTCATTAATGCTCTATTCAGGAGGGCTGAGCAATTCATATCCTTCCCAATGGAACCAGAGAAACAAAAGGGGCAATTTTAACTGGGCTGGTAGACAATTAAAATCACCCGTGGGGCTATCCTTGAGAGATCATTGAACCTCATCCTGCACTGTGTGGCAGTGCTTGTGGTGGTTGAAGTTGCACTGACATCTTCTTTCATACAGCCTTGTTGCCCAAAACTCTCTGTAGGTTTGTAGGCAGTTTACTCGGTGGGTATTTAGTCACTACAGTCGCAACAATTTGGTGTGACTTTGAGTATTGAAAGAAAGTCGTCAACAAACGTTACGTTTAAGCCAAATAAACATTATTTCCCAAAGTAGAATTAAAGTTCGCACAAGCCTCACTACTTGTGCTCGTATTACCCGTTAACAGAGGTGATCAATCTCCCCACTGGTGTCCTGCTTTAAGCTCCCAGCTTAAGGTCCGGCTTCTCTTGAGAGTGTTCCTAGGTTCTCACTGCCTAGGTTCCCACTAATTCTGTGGGATTTTCCTTCCTGGTTTATACGCTGCTATAATCTGTTCCATCTCTTTGACTACACATTTGTCTGTGCTCTGGTGATTGGGTTATTCTAGTTACAATCTGTCCCATTTTCCTGATTACATTTTGTCTGTATCCTTATGATTAGTATATTCTAGTTACTGGCACCTTAACTTTACTCTCGGGGGTCCTTCCATTTTATTTTGCCATAGCCTGCATATTTCTACATTCCTCCCTTTGATCATGTTAAATTGAAGAGTATTATGATCACCCGTTCATGTTGTCATAGGGCTTCTCTTGTCTTGATTTATGCAAAGCTTGATAAACCTAGACACTTTGAAGACTCAGCTTCAGCCCCTTTTCTAGTTTCAACATATTTCTCCATGTGAGGCATAAGCATACGAACACCACCACGATTAGTATCACCATGACATGTGAGAATATTCTGATCCAGGGCTGGATGTTGATGCTGTTTCCCCAATTCCATATGTCGTCCCACCAGGTGTCTACTGGAATATTTTAATGTCCTTTCCTATTCCTTTGGTATTTTTTTTCTACCTTTAAATAGGTTTGATGTACCAATTCCAGCTGGCTGTGGACCCTAAACAAATGTTCCTTTTCCAGTGCAATATCATTATATTTGGCAAAGTAGCCTCTCAGCTGTCCCTTTAGTTCGCCGGTCACATTGATTTCCACGGCTGGCCTTCTTTCTATGTTGATGATTTCTTCATTCCCCAGTTTCATTGGTATTTGGGAATGTAGACAAAAGGTGGAATCCTTTATGGGGCATACTCTATTCCCGTAATGGTAAGTTTTTTCGTTCATGGTGATGCAGTAAGCCCCGTTTCTTTGGTAACTGGTTCTTACGATTGATTTTGTAGTTGCTTCAATCCTCATGGTGCAATTTACTGGTAGATTTTCTTTGAACCCACACCTGGTGGTGTTGGTGGAATAGATTTTGTATGGACATATCACCACTCGCTCTGTTTGTTCGCATTGATCAAGTCTGGTGCTGATCAAGGTATCGTTCTGTTCTACAGCATATGGCAATAGATGGTCATACCTTACCCAGACTTCTCCCTGTATTCTCCTTATATTCTGGACCTCCACCAAATTCATCTTTCCTTGCTCTACCATAATTGGGATACCTATAACTGGACCCAAGGCGCTATTACTGCTACTGTCCTTGTTGAGCCAAACTTTACTAAGTTTCCTCAGTTCACAATTGTTAATGTGACCATCATAATAATCCTTGCTTCTGACTAGTCTAAACAGTTGGGTATTGTTTATCCAGGTTGGTACTTTCCCCTGGTTAGCTAACATCAAATTTTCTCTTAGTTGATTCAAAACCCAATCCCCATAAACACTACATAACATTTGGCTTTCATTTATATTGTGAGGTTCGCTGATTGTCGTTCAAATCCTTTAGGACTCCCTTGATCTGATTAGTCAAAGTTTTAATCTTATTGTTCAAATTTGTTATATTTACAATAGCCACACCGACGCCATGTACGGTGCCTATATCGTTTACTAATCCTCTCTTCCTTCTCATTTTTCCTTCAGTGTTACTATCTCCTACCTCTTGCTTGAGCAACACCTTAACTAAACTCGCATCGATCTGTTTCTGTTCCTTTGGACACCAGTCAGGCAATTTCATATTTGACATATTTAGCACAACGGGTAGTAGTTCGTACCGTACATTGTCATACACAACCTTTCTTGCCGGTCTTAGAACAACGCCTCCCCTTGGACCTGGCTTGTGTTTGGGGCAGTCTTAAACCAGAAGCGGGGTTGTAGCGATCGGGGTGGTGGTCTGAACAATGAGTGGGGTAGTTGGCTCGGGGGTAGTCGATGCCTGTAAAACCTGAACTACTATTTCCCCTTGGTGTTTACACGAGCACGTTGGTTTTAAGCTCTTCCATGGGTTACTGATTATGTTTCTTAGAGTTGGACTGCTGGTAAGCTCTCAGTGAACCTTCTTAAAATATTGTCATTCCAGAGAGCAGTCCAGTCTGCAAGAACACAACAGACTCCCTCCCCAAAACATCCTTTTAAACACAGTTTAAATGGAACCACATAGACTGGATCTTTTCAAAAAAAATAAGATTGAATTATCCCCTTAAATTTATGATAAATTTCCCTTCCTTAGTGTTTGAGCAGCAACTCATCAATTTGGCTAGTCAATTTTAATTTCACAGTAAGTTATGTCCAGCCTTTGTAATTTAATAAAACAAAAGGTATCTGCACTGCATTTGGATGGGAGTTCTTTATCTTCCCTGTTGAATATCGTGGAAAATAACACATGACTCCAAATCATTAATTCCAAGCATTTTTTTTTTAAAAGCAAAGTCTTGAGTTCAATTTTGTCACCATGCTGCGACATTTGAGATCCATTATTGCAGATAAGAAGTTCAAACTCTTGAACATTACTGGAGCTTTTCTCCTTTGTTCCAGCAAAAGTTAAAGTTCGGTAACATCTTGGAGTCACTTCCATGTTAAACAACCCCTCTTGGTAATCTTGCACCATCAACAGTCCTGCTTAGAAGAAAAAACAGAAACTCCATTGTGGCTTTCGTGCCAGCCCAATGGATTAATTCATCAATCCTGATCCCCTTTCTGTTACGGAGGGAAACATCCACTCTAATTCGAAACTTTAAATTTTCTTAAAATTTTCAAATGCTCAAAATATTTACATTTAACTCTGCAAAAAGGAGTTGCTTTCTGAAGTTTGGTGCAGAGAGTTATCTTCCTTTTTTCACATTTTAAAAGTTTGACAAACACAACAAAGGTACCAACAATCTGTAAAGCAACACCATACATACCGATAGCATTCATTGCAATCCTTCTGTACTCCACACATAATAGCATTCCCTCCCTTTTCTTCTCTGGTCACAGATTCTGGAATTGGTCGGGAAACTTTTATTTTAAAATACCAAATATGTGTGATTGCCTCATGTCCGGAACTAGAGGTTTTTCATACAATTTAAACCAACCAAAAATTCACCATGGCCATAGTAAAAATCTGGTATTCACAGGTTAATTAACCTCAATAACTCCAAATTAATTCAAACCAATCTCAAATTAACCAGTGCCAGTTGAGAAAACTATACAGAACATCCCTGAAAACATCAAAGGTTTTATTTTACACAGACAGGCTTTCACACACAACACATAGTACAAACACTATGTTTCATTTCTCTCGACATGAAAGTTAGAAGGGTTCACCTTCTTAAACTCATAGAATGCTTTTCTATTTTTTTTCTGTCTCTTAAACAAATGGTTTGCTGCCGTAAACACAATGTTTCCCTTCCATGCTTTGTTCTTTTTGGATCCCGCAGGGTCCTTCTGCTCACCTTGTTTCACCTTTTCCTGAAAACTCTTGCTGTCAGCTTTCAGATTTTTAAAACTGCTTTTGCAGCTACTGAGGATCTACTTCAAGTTCACATCCCCCAACTCCGGGTTACCCCTCCAAAAATCCGCCCAGTGTCTATTAACATCCAGCGGACTATCCGTGGGGTTAATGGGTCCTATATCTCGGTTCAATGCTGCCGATTCGTCCTCATCACAGTTATTGATCTGTTCCGGTGCTTCGGGAGCTGGTCGACCCTCACTATACTGGGTCCCATTATCGGGCTCCTTTCTCTCTTCATCCCAGTTTACCCCAACTTCCCCCGGTGTCATAAGACAAGCCATATTCCTGGCCCCAGATAATTCTAGGGTCAACTTATGATTTTTTCATTACAGGGCCCGTGTTTGGACTCTTTATATACCCGATTTTGAGCTACCCTGTATGCCACCTTTATATCTTTAACTGACCCTCAGTCTGGTCAACTCTCTCTGAATTCCTATTTCCTTCCTCTTGCTGAGCCTGACACTGCCTTCTACTTTCGATGGCCTGAAATTGCAGGTACTCTATCGTGTTTCTAGTTTTTTCTTCCTGTGCTTTTCTCTCCTGCCTTTCAATACTCAAAACTTCTGTCAGCCGGTTTGCTACGGCCTCTCTCTCTTCTGCCCTACATTCTGATTCCTGATTCTCCTTTTCTCAATGCTTAGCTTGCTCCGTGAGCATCTGAATTATCTCTGGCCTCCCCGCGACCTCTTTTCTGTGGATTCGTCTTGGGGCTCTACACTCCCTAGTGTAAAGTCCTGACCCTGCAGTACAGACTTACACGAGGCATATGCTGAAGTCAAGGTCACTCTGGACCTGCACCTTTATTTCACAGCTCTCGAGTGCCACACTTGCCTGAGACCTGCCTTTATATACCTGTGTGGAACAGGTATGCAGTGTCTCCTTGTGGTTACAGGTCATATCTAGTTACAGTCATGTATAGCATGGTTATATATAGTAGTGTGAGATACATGACATCACCCTCCCCCAAGGTCTTATTGTCTTTATAGATTCAGTCTCTCAGGTGGTCTACGCTCTCGCGTGGAGCGTCTTAGTTGTGGTTCAGTTGTTTGCCTTGGTGCCTGTTTTTCTTTCGGTGTGATTGCGGGTATCTCGCCTGGGCTGTCTGTTTCATTCAGTATGATTGTTGGTATCTCGCCTGGGCTGTCTGTTGAGACCGCCCTTTCCTCAGGTTGTTCCCTCTGTCTGTCCACCAGGTGTGGTGTGAGTTCCACATTGTAGTCTGCCTCTGGTTCTGCAGTGTTGTTGGTGAATCTACTTTTTACTTGGTCTACATGCCTCCGGCAGGTTTGGCCATTGTCCATTTGTATAACCAGTAGCCTGTTTCCTTCCTTGCCTGTTACTGTCCCTGCAAGCCATTTGGGACCCCTGCCATAGTTTAGCACAAACACTTTGTCCCCTATCCCATTCCACCTCCCCCTCGAATTTCGGTCATGGTACTCAGTTAGCTTCCGGCGCTTTGCCTCAACAATTTCATGCATGTCTGGGAGGATTAACGAGAGCCGAGTCTTTAAGGTCCATTTCATCAATGGTTGCGCGGGGGGAACCCCAGTCAGCGAATGTGGACGAGATCTGTATGCCAGCAGCAGTCGCGACAGGCGGCTCTGCAGCGTGGGACCTTGGATTTTTAGCATGCCTTGCTAACGATTTGCACTGCTCGCTCCATCTGGCCATTGGAGGCTGGCATGAACGGTGCCGTCTTAACATGATTTATGCCGTGGTCTACTATAAAATCTTGAAATTCTGCGCTGGTGAAGCACGGACCATTATCACTGACCAATATGTCAGGAATTCCGTGCGTTGCAAACATGGTTCTAAGGCTCTCCACAGTGGTGGAGGTGGTGCTCGAGTTTAAAATGGTGCACTCGATCCACCTTGAAAATGCATCGACGACTACGAGGAACATTTTGCCCATGAATGGGCCCGCATAGTCTACATGCACCCGCGACCACGGTTTGGTGGGCCAGGGGCTCAGGGGGGCCTTCCTGGAGGCATTACTGAGTTGGGCATAAAAGGTGCACCGCCGGACGCAGAGCTCCAAGTCTGCATCAATGCCAGCCCACCAGACGTGGGATCTGGCTATGGCCTTCATAAGGACGATCCCCGGGTGCTCGCGATGGAGCTCCCGGACAAACGCCTCTCTGCCTCGCAAGGGCATAACTACTCGGCTGCCCCACATCAGGCAGTCTGCCTGTAGTGATAGTTCATGCATGCGCCTATGGAAAGGTTTGATCTCTTCGGGGCAGGCATCGCGAGCCTCTGCCCAATCACCGATTAAAACACATCTTTTGACTAAGGATAACATGGGATCGCTGGTCGTCCAGGCTCTGATTTGGTGAGCCGTCATGGACGAACCTGTGGATTCAAAGGCATTGATTGCCATGACCATCTCACAGTCCTGCTCGTCAGACGCTTCCGTGGTCGCCAGGGATAGCCTGCTAAGCACGTCGGCACAGTTGTCTGTGCCTGGTCTGTGCCTTATTGGTAATCGTAAGACGCCAGCATGAGTGCCCACTGCTGAATGCGCACCGAGGCATTGCCGTTTATTGCCTTGCACTCGGATAGCAGGGATGTGAGGGGTTTGTGGTCGGGTTCTAACGCGAACTTGGCCCCGAAAAGGTATTGGTGCATCTTTTTGACACCGTACACGCATGCGAGCGCCTCCTTCTCAACCATACCGAACCCGCGCTCCGCCCGCAAAAGTGACCTGGAGGCATAAGCAATGGGTTGTAATTTACCCGCATCATTGACGTGCTGTAAAACGCACCCGACCCCGTTCGCTGATGTAAGAACTAGCTTTTGACCTGGGTCAAAAAAGGCTAAAACACTGTTGGAACATAGAAGGTTGCTTGCCTTATTGAAGGTGTGTTCTTGGGCGTCCCCCCAAAACCAATCGCACCCCTTTCTGAGTAGCACGTCTAGAGGCTCCAGCAGTGGCTCAAGTTCTGCATAAAGTTCCCAAAGTAATTGAGTAGCCCGAGAAAGGCGCGCAGTTCCGAGACATTCCGGGGCCTGGGTGCCAGACGAATTGCTTCGGTTTTGGATTCTGTTGGGTGGATTCCATCAGCGGCAATCCTTCTGCCCAAAAATTCAATCTCGGGCGCAAGAAACAGGCACTTGGATTTCTTAACTCTTCGGCCTACCCGATCCAATCGACTTAGTACTTCCTCCAAATTACGGAGATGGGAGCCGGTGGTCGGTGTCCCTGCCCGTGATGAGTATGTCATCTTGAAACACAACCATCCCCGGGATGGACTTGAGCAGACTCTCCATGTTGCGCTGGAATATAGCAGCTGCCGACCTGATGCCGAATAGGCATTGATTGTACACAAAAAGGCCTCGATGTGTATTAATGGTGGTGAGTAGCTTAGCCTCTTCGGTCAGTTCTTGCATCATATACGCAGATGTGAGATCTAGTTTCGAGAAAAGTTTTCCTCCAGCCAACGTGGCAAATAGCTCCTCCGCTCTGGGCAGCGGGTATTGGTCCTATAGGGAGACTCTGTTTATGGTAGACTTGTAATCCCCGCAGATTCGTACGGATCCATCAGGCTTCATGACGGGGACGATGAGACTTGCCCAGTCGCTAAATTCCATGGGTGAGATAATGCCTTCTCGCAGAAGTCGGTCCAGTTCGTGTTCAATCTTTTCCCTCGTCACATAAGGCACAGCTCTAGCCTTGTGATGGACCGGTCTAGCATCCTGTGTGATGTAGATTTTAACTTTAGCCCCTTTGAAGGTGCCCACACCTGGCTGAAAGAGATGTTCAAAACGACTTAGAACTGTTGAGCAAGAGGTCCGTTCCTCTGACGACATGGCGTGAACGTCATCCCATTTCCAATTTAGTTTTGCCAGCCAGCTTCTCCCCAACAGTGCTGGGAGATCTCCGGGGACAATCCACAGAGGAAGTCGGTTCACCGTCCCTTTGTCTGTGACTGAGAGCATGGCGCTGCCAAGGACTGGGACGATTTCTTTGGTATAGGTCCTTAGTTTGGTGTCGATCCTTGTGAGTTTTGGTCTGTTGCTTTTGTGCGCCCACAGCTGTTCAAATTGTTGGACGCTCATGAGAGATTGACTAGCTCCCGTGTCCAGTTCCATGTTGACGGGTATCCTGTTGAGTAGGACCCTCATCATTATTGGAGGTGTCTTGTTGTAAGAACAGTGGACATTGATCGTGTTGACCCGCTGTACTTCGGCGTCCCGGGCACTGTCCCCACCGTCTTCTGGTCCGCTTTCTGACCCTTCCGATTCGTATACCAGCCGAGCTGCTGTTTTTCTGCACATGCGAGCCAGATGCCCTGTATAGTTGCAGTTTCTGCAAACAGCATGCTGAAATCGACACCCCCTTGATGAGTGCCTTCCCCCACATCTCCAGCACAGACTGCTTCCATTGTTTCCAAAGGATGAGCTGCATCTGGCTGATCTCTCTTGAGCTTCTCTCAGTCTGTAGTTGATTGCTCGCATTGTGGGTTGATGAGGTGTGAACGGCTGTTCATGTGGCCCTTGATGGCTTCTGGCGCCACTGCCTGCTGTTGAAGGCCTGCTCCCCTGCCTTTGTCTGTGTGTGGGGGTAGTGGCTTGCTTCACGCTGTGAACCCCTTGTTCCGATGTTTTGTTCGTTGTCGTACCTGCAGTATAGATCAACCTCGTTTCTTCTTCTCCTGCCAAGAATGTCTGTGCGACCAGTGCTGCTGCCTCTCGGGTCAAGTTCTTGGTCTCTATAAGCTTTCGGAATATGCCTGCATGGCCTATTCCTTCAATAAAAAGTCTCGCAGTACTTCTTTCCTTAGTTCATCGGAGAACTCACATAAACTAGCCAGCCTCTGAAGTTCCGCCACAAAGTCGGGTATGCTCTGACCCACACAGTGTCTGCAGTTGTAGAACCTGTGTCTGGCCATGTGTAGGCTGCTCGCTGGCTTCAGGTGGTCTCTCCCAGTGTGCTTAACTCCTCAAACAACTTGCTTGCTGATTTCTCGGGTGCCAGTAGGTCCTTCATTAAGGCGTATGTTTTCGAGCCACAGCTGGTCAAGAGATGGGCTCTTCTCTTGTCTGCCTTATCGTCGCCCAACCAGTCTTTGGTTACAAAGCTTTGCTGGAGCCTTTCTATAAAGTCATCCCAATTGTCTCCAGCATTGTATTTCTCATCTGAGCCGTTGGTAGCCATCCTGTGGATTCTGTGATCCCGTAACTCGTCGCCACTGTAAAGTCCTGACCCTGCAGTACAAACTTACACGAGGCACTTGCTGAAGTCAAGGTCACTCAGGACCTGCACCTTCATTTCACAGCTCTCGAGTGCCACACTTGCCTGAGACCTGCCTTTATATACCTGTGTGGAACAGGTATGCAGTGTCTCCTGCAAGTGCACCCCTGGTGGTAAAGTATGCTTGTGGTTACAGATCATATCTAGTTACAGTCATGTATAGCATGGTAAGATACAATTATATACAGTAGTGTGAGATACATCACACCTAGCCTAGTGACCCGATTCCCCACAGTTGAAGCAAGTCCATTTTGTTCCTCTGGGTTCCTGTGTGGAGTGTCCCGGAAGCACTCTGGTTCCTCCCTGATACTTAGGTGGGTCTTCTGTCTTCCAGGCCGGAGGATCATATGCCCCGGCGTGTCTGCATAGGTACGGGGGTATTCTCCCAGGGCCTGTCTAAAATTAACCAATTCCATGACAGGGTCCTTACTGTTGACCTCTGACACATCCTGTATAGCAGTCCACAATTCCGCCAAGGTTCCTCCTCCCATCCTCTGTGTTTGCGGCATGACCCCAAAAATAACCAGTCCCAGACACAAAGTTACCAATTTCCTTTGTTAAGCCTTGTCTAATCCGTGGGTCTCAGAGGCCTGTTAGACCAATGCTTTCCAAAATTTGAAACGATGTTTCCCTTCATATTTAGTGATACCTTTGGAAATTTCACTTAGTTGGCAAACACTCAACGGGGTAGAGTACCATATGGGTACGTTACCTTCGGTGCCCATACCCCGAGTAGTTATCATGAGATTCGTGGGGGCCTGACATGCTGGGGGGTCAGGGGCATTAGGTGGGGGCTTTCCCTTTTCCTCTAATTCTGGGTCATGTTCATACTCATAGGCTGCCTCGGCCAAATCAGCATAGTTAATTTCGGAACCCCCTTGTTCAGAGAAAGCGCAAATCATTCCTCTGTGGGAGGATAATTTATCAATTTCTTTACGGCAGGGAGTATGGTCCGATCTATTAAACTTCTCCCTTTGGTGAAACTGCTGCATTACTCTTAGGGCTGACTTCAAGTCCTGGCATTCGGTTGCCAGGCGATCTTGGGCCAATCCCAATGCCCTTAATTCTTCCTTTAACCTATTAGGCTCACAGACTAGCCACCATATGGACGGTATGTAACTATTTTTCATCCCGGAGTTGGGTATTTTCTGTCCTTAATTCCTCTATTTCTCTTTTTAGTTGAAGGGAGGAATGGGTATTTTCTTCCTTTAATTCCTCTATTTCTCTTTTGACCCTTTCCAATTCGCACGTTTGCTCCTGGAGTTAGGTTCGTTCATTCCGTTACTCATGATAACAGGCTCCCATTAGTACATATTTGTCATTTTTACCTTTCAGGGTTTTACTGGCGGCTGTTAAAGTAGTTTCTAAAAATTTTTGGCCTGTGCTTTCAGTTGGCCATAACATGGACATTGTTGACACCGAACTGTGAAATTTCATTGCTCCGTTAAACTGCTCTTCCCAATCTTGGAAGTCATTTCCTTAGTTTTTTCCCTTTTAGTCGCCATACTGATTATCCTTAGTCCTGGTCCCTGACCAATTCAAACACTGACTTTCCTTCTTTCAAGACTCTTTAAATTCACTGTCCCACCTGGGGTGCCAATCTGTTGCTCAAAACTCACTGTAGGTTTGTAGACAGTTTACTCGGTGGGTACTTAGTCACTACTGTCGCAACAATTTGGTGTGACTTTGAGTATTGAAAGAAAGTCGTCGACAAATTATACGTTTAAGCCAAATAAACGTTATTTCCCAAAGTAGAATTAAAGTACAAACAATGTATAAAATAGCGCACAAGCCTCACTACTTGTGCTCGTATTACCCGTTCACAGAGGTAGAAACATAGAAACATAGAAAATAGGTGCAGGAGTAGGCCATTCGAGCCTGCACCACCATTCAATATGATAATGGCTGTCATTCCCTCAGTACCCCCTTCCTGCTTTCTCTCCATACCCCTTGATCCCTTTAGCCGTAAGAGCCATATCTAACTTCCTCTTGAATAGATCAATCTCCGCCACTGGTGTCCTGCGTTAAGCTCCCAGCTTAAGGTCCAGATTCTCTCGAGAGTGGTTCCTAGGTTCTTGCTGCCGAGGTGGGGTTTCCCCTCCTGGTTTATACTATTCTATAATCTATTCCATCTCTTTGACTACACATTTGTCTGTGCTCTGGTGATTGGGTTATTCTAGTTACAATCTGTCCCATTTCCCTGATTACATTTTGTGTGTACCATAGAAACATAGAAAACAGGTGCAGGAGTAGGCCATTCGGCCCTTCGAGCCTGCACTGCCATTCAATGAGTTCATGGCTGAACATGCAACTTCAGTACCCCATTCCTGCTTTCTAGCCATACCCCTTGATCCCCCTAGTAGTAAGGACTACATCTAACTCCTTTTTGAATATATTTAGTGAATTGGCCTCAACAACTTTCTGTAGTAGCAAATTCCACAGGTTCACCACTCTCTGGGTGAAGAAGTTTCTCCTCATCTCGGTCCTAAATGGCTTACTCCTTATCCTTAGACTGTGACCCCTGGTTCTGGATTTCCCCAAAATTGGGAACATTCTTCCTGCATCTAACCTGTCTAATCCCATCAGAATTTTAAACGTTTCTATGAGATCCCCTCTCATTCTTCTGAACTCCAGTGAATACAAGCCCAGTTGATCCAGTCTTTCTTGATATGTCAGTCCCGCCATCCCGGGAATCAGTTTGGTGAACCTTCCCTCAATAGCAAGAATGTCCTTCCTCAAGTTAGGAGACCAAAACTGTACACAATACTACTGGTGTGGCCTCACCAAGGCCCTGTAGAACTGTAGTAACACCTCCCTGCCCCTGTACTCAAATCCCCTCGCTATGAAGGCCAACATGCCATTTGCTTTCTTAACCGCCTGCTGTACCTGCATGCCAACCTTTAATGACTGATGTACCATGACACCCAGGTCTCGTTGCACCTCCCCTTTTCCTAATCTGTCACCATTCAGATAATAGTCTGTCTCTCTGTTTTTACCACCAAAGTGGATAACCTCACATTTATCCACATTATACTTCATCTGCCATGCATTTGCCCACTCACCTAACCTATCCAAGTCACTCTGCAGCCTCATAGCATCCTCCATATATTCAAAAGGGAGTTAGATGAAGTCCTTACTACTCGGGGGATCAAGGGTTATGGCGAGAAAGCAGGAAGGGGGTACTGAAGTTTCATGTTCAGCCATGAACTCATTGAATGGCGGTGCAGGCTAGAAGGGCTGAATGGCCTGCTCCTGCACCTATTTTCTATGTTTCTATGTTTTTTTTCCTCGCAGCTCACACTGCCACCCAACTTAGTGTCATCCGCAAATTTGGAGATACTACATTTAATCCCCACGTCCAAATCAATAATGTACAATGTAAACAGCTGGGGCCCCAGCACAGAACCTTGCAGTACCCCACTAGTCACTGCCTGCCATTCTGAAAAGTACCCATTTACTCCTACTCCTTGTTTCCTGTCTGACAACCAGTTCTCAATCCATGTCAGCACACTACCCCCAATCCCATGTGCTTTAATTCTTGTGTGGGACCTTGTCGAAAGCCTTCTGAAAGTCCAAATACACCACATCAACTGGTTCTCCCTTGTCCACTCTACTGGAAACATTCTCAAAAACTTCCAGAAGATTTGTCAAGCATGATTTCCCTTTCACAAATCCATACTGACTTGGACCTATCATGTCACCTCTTTCCAAATGCGCTGCTATGACATCCTTAATAATTGATTCCATCATTTTAGCCACGACCGATATCAGGCTGACTGGTCTATAACTCCCTGTTTTCTCTCTCCCTCCTTTTTTAAAAAGTGGGGTTACATTGGCTTACCCTCCATTCCATAGGAACTGATCCAGAGTCTATGGAATATTGGAAAATGACTGTCAATGCATCTGCTATTTCCAAGGCCACCTCCTTAAGTACTCTGGGATGCAGTCCATCAGGCCCTGGGGATTTATCGGCCTTCAATCCCATCAACTTCCCCAACACAATTTCCTGACTAATAAGGATTTCCCTCAGTTCCTCCTTCTTACTAGACCCCTTTTATATCCGGAAGGTTGTTTGTGTCCTCCTTAGTGAATACCGAACCAAAGTACTTGTTCAATTGGTCTGCCATTTCTTTGTTCCCCGTTATGACTTCCCCTGATTCTGACTGCAGGGGACCTACATTTGTCTTTACTAACCTTTTTCTCTTTACATATCTATAGAAACTTTTGCAGTCTGTCTTAATGTTCCCTGCAAGCTTCCTCTCCTACTCTATTTTCCCTGCCCTAATCAAACCCTTTGTCCTCCTCTGCTGAGTTCTAAATTTCTCCCAGTCCCCGGGTTTGTTGTTATTTCTGGCCAATTTGTATGCCACTTCCTTGGCTTTAATACTATCCCCGATTTCTCTTGATAGCCACGGTTGAGCCACCTTCCCTTTTTATTTTTACGCCAGACAGAGACGTACAATTGTTGTAGTTCATCCATGCGGTCTCTAAATGTCTGCCATTGCCCATCCACTGTCAACCCCTTAAGTATCATTCGGCAATCTATCCTAGCCAATTCACGCCTCATACCTTCAAAGTTACCCTTCTTTATGTTCTGGACCAAGGTCTCTGAATTAACTGTTTCATTCTCCATCCTAATGTAGAATTCCACCATATTATGGTCACTCTTCTCCAAGGGGTCTCGCACGATGAGATTGCTAATTAATCCTCTATCATTACACAACACCCAGTCTAAGATGGCCTCCCCCCTAGTTGGTTCCTCGACATATTGGTCTAGAAAACCATCCGTTATGTACTCCAGGAAATCCTCCTCCACTGTATTGCTTCCAGTTTGGTTAGCCCAATCTATATGCATATTAAAGTCACCCATGATAACTGTTGCACCTTTATTGCATGCACCCCTAATTTCCTGTTTGATGCCCTCCCCAACATCACTACTACTGTTTGGAGGCCTGTACACAACTACCAGTAGCGTTTTTTGCCCTTTGGTGTTCTGCAGCTCTACCCATATAGATTCCAGATACCCTGCTGATTAGTATATTCTGTCCCATTGATTACATTTTGTCTGTATCCTTATGATTAGTATATTCTAGTTACTGGTGATACTAAGGAAGCATGACTAATCAAATTTCAATTCGTAATTCATTTTATGTTCAAGGCACCTTACCCTTACTCTCGGGGGTCTTTCCATTTTATGTTGCCATAGCCTACATATTTCTACAAGCCTGAATCACCCTGTTATGGGGCTTTCTGCCATTTATGCCTGAGTCTCTCCCTTCTGATTGAATTCAGCCAGCAACATCTTCACATGAGACCTGGGAGACCTTGCTCCTGCTGACCACTCTCTCCCCCGCCATCCTAAGGCTGCTACTCCTTCAGACCTCTGACAGTGTTAGCTGGTGGGAAATGGATGACCTCTTTTAACTGGATGAAGCCTTTTGAAGGCTGTCCTGATAATGAAGTTTCCTCCCAGCAGAGGTAACATTATCATGTGTGTATTATATTCAAACCCACTCTGTATGTATAATTAGAACACAAGGAGTAAATTGAAGTTGGTTAGCAGTGGATTTACATAGGGAAAGCAGAGGCCTGCTCCAAACCTGCCTTCAGAAATGAATGTTAAATGAATGCTTGGAGATCCACACTAAATGATAATTATTAAAAAGTAAGCACTGCAAAATTAAACTGACCTGAAGGCGGATGCTAGGGTAAGTTCCTGCAAGGGTGAATTTACTCACAGAGTTACCCTTTCTTCAGAGTGGTAAAATGTAAGTAATTTCAGCTCCCTGAAAAAATGTGAGTGTAACTGTTTATTTAAAATAAAATATTTCTATGATGCAACCTTCTGGGTAGGGCTTCCTGTACACTTCATTTATTTTCTCTTTTCTCGATTTCATGTTTTGTGATTTCCCCCCAGGCAATCAGTTCCCAGGTCTCGGGCAGTGCCATGGTGCAACTGGTCACTAGGAGGTATGCAAGATGTTTGGGAATGCTGAACTACCAAGTTTAATTTCTAGTGGAAAGTGCCTGGCCTCCACTCAGCATAGTTGAGATGGGGAAGTCAACACATGGATAATTGTGGTGCAACCCAACACTCCCCACTCCATCGCATAGCATCTTAAATTACCAACGTGCTTTACCACCTTGCAGCTTTTCTCTTACTGTTTCTAATTTTATTTTCCCCTGTATTTTTTTGTTAGCCCGTTTTAAAGTGTTTGATTTTCATCCATTTACTTATTTTAATTTTTGCCAACGCTTACTATTCCTTACTGTAGGACCAGTTACTTAGTGAGCTGTGGACGGAGAGAGTAGGAAAGAGAGAGTACATAGCACTGATTTTTCTCCACACAGTTCCTCGTCCCACTATAATTCGGGCATTGTGCTTTTCATAAGTATCCAACTTGACCTTAGCTGAACTCTGGTATTTTGTGTTCCTGAAGAGTTCCTTTGTTTCATTATACTTTTCTTCGAAGTGTGACACAGAGGGAGCTGATAATGTGATACTGAGCATCTGAAACCCATGCAGTGCTTTGGATGCTATAGTCCCGCAGCATTGATGCAATTCTATTTCACTGAGGGGCTGTTCACATAATATGATCTGGAGGTGGGAGTAACACCTGACAAGCAAAGTATAAAATGGATCCGCTTGGGAGGCCCGTCCCCTTCTGTTGTGTCCTTACCGTTAAAAGTACTTTGCTGTTATTGCTATATCTGGGTGTCATGGTTCATCAGTCATTGAAAGTTGGCATGCAGGTGCAGCAGGCGGTGAAGAAGGCAAATGGTATGTTGGCCTTCATAGCTAGGGCATTGGAGTATAGGAGCAGGGAGGTCTTACTGCAGCTGTACAGGGCCTTGGTGAGGCCTCACTTGGAATATTGTGTTCAGTTTTGGTCTCCTAATCTGAGGAAGGACGTTCTTGCTATTGAGGGAGTGCAGCGAAGGTTCACCAGACTGATTCCAGAGATGGCTGGACTGACATATGAGGAGAGACTGGATCAACTGGGCCTTTATACACTGGAGTTTAGAAGGATGAGAGAGGATCTCATAGAAACATATAAGATTCTGACTGGACTGGACAGGTTAGATGCAGGAAGAATGTTCCAGATATAGGGGAAGTCTAGAACCAGGGGACACGGTCTTAGGATAAGGGGCAGGCCATTTAGGACTGAGATGAGGAGAAACTTCTTCACTCAGAGAGTTGTTAACCTGTGGAATTCCCTGCCGCAGAGAGTTGTTGATGCCAGTTCATTGGATATATTCAAGAGGGAGTTAGATATGGCCCTTACGGCTAAAGGGATCAAGGGGTATGGAGAGAAAGCAGGAAAGGGGTACTGAAGGAATGATCAGCCATGATCTCATTGAATGGTGGTGCAGGCTCGAAGGGCCGAATGGCCTACTCCTGCACCTATTTTCTTTGTTTCTATGTCTATGTTTCTATCTCTTAGCAACTGATTGTTTCTGCACTGTTTTAGTCTTGTTGGGCAAAGGAAGTTATTAATAGCTAGTTAAAGCTAGACGGTTTGTATAGCTGTAAACCTGGAGAGCTCAAAAGTGTCCAGCTATGGATATTGCTTTGGGTGTACCACCTATTTGCTGGTTCTGGAGGAGGATATGCTTTAGATACCCCATTCAGACACACCTTTGTGCTGAACTTTTATGCTGCAAGCTCCTTCTGGGCAAATGCAGGAGATTTCTGTCACATCTTGCAACCTTCAGTCTAGAATTATACCTAGCAGATAATTCACACACTGTTAGCAAGAGCTAGAGATTCCAACATATTTTCCGTGAAAGGCAACTGGCAGCCTTGGGGAATCTTCCAATTCTATTATGTGGCTGGTTTCCCAAACATGCAAGGAGTCAGTGACTGCACTCGCACCCATATTTACCTTATCCCAAATGCACTACCATTCATGAATAGAAAAGGTTACAATGCCATCAATGTACACATGATCTATGACCACAGGAACAGAATCGTGCACATTTCCCAAGTAGCTTCCCTGGTTTATTTATCCTGCAGCAGTCAATGATGCTAGCCTTATTTGAAGGATCAGGAATACTTCAGGAATTACCTTTTATGGAACCAAGTGTATGTCCTGCAACTGTGCCTTATGACAAGTGTGTAGGACTAAAGGGGGAGAGCTCAGAAGTGATTCACCAGGGTCATAGTGGAATACACCTTCGCCATCCTGAAATAGCAATTTTGTTGCTTCAACCAATAGTCAAGGCTTGTAAAATTATGAACGAAAAATACTGCGGATGCTGGAAATCTGAAATAAAAACAGAAAATGCTGGAAACACTCTGCAGGTCAGGCAGCATCTGTGGAGAGAGAAAGAGAGTTAATGTTTCAGATTGATGATCCTTCGTCAAAACTCTGCTGAGTATTTCCAGCATTTTCTGTTTTTATTCCTGTAAAATTATAGTTGCCTACTGTGCCCTCCACAACTTCGCTCTGCAAAGTGGCCTATTGGTGGAGCAGCCAGGACAAGGAAGGCTGCAAGAAGCTGAAGCAGATGATGAGGCCACTCATGAAGGAGAAGAATTACTTGCTGACGAAGCTGCTCAGACTATTGCAGTCATCAGACAGGATCTAATTGCCCAAACCTTTCATTAATAGCCCTTTGTCACCAATACATAACAGTCCTCCCCCACGTGTCCAATTCTCTTGCAAAATACTGCACAAATCATCATCATCATAGGCAGTCCCTCGAAACGAGGATGGCTTGCTTCCACGCCAAAAAAGGGACGAGTTCACAGGTGTTTCAATGAAGGACCTGAACTACATCCTGAAGGGTGGAAGATGCCTGTGCGTGCATTTTTTTAACGTGGGGTGGCCATTGCACACCAGCCACCACACGGGCTTGACAGAGCTAGGTCTTGGTCCAGTGGCAAGGATTACCCAAGACAATTGGAGATTTGAATGCCTGTCTGTCTAATTGTTATGCTGGAAATTTTCTTCAGAAGCACATCAATCATAGTATGCCATGCTTTACATTCAGAAAGATCAGCAAATGGCAAGCTTCCCTGCATTTCCCCTCTGTGATGATGGACCAAGTTTACAGTGACGAGCACTATAAAAACTTTGTAAAGCATATTGTACACTATTTACACATTTCCCTTGACAACCTTGCATAGGCCAAAACATTGTTTCTTCATTTGCTCCCAGCAGTTGGCCACTGGTGTGACTGTATTTACATACTTTGTCGCATCTAGTGTCAGCTGTGGCTCAGTGGGTCATATAGAAGGTTGAGTCAGAAGGTTGTGGGTTTAAGTCCCACTCCAGGGACTTGAGCACATAAATCTAGGCTGACACTCCAGTGCAGTGCTGAGGGAGTGCTGCACTGTCAGAGGTGCCATCTTTCAGATGAGACGTTAAACCGAGGCCCTGTCTGCCCTCTCAGGTGGACATAAAAGATCCCATGTCGCTATTTTGAAGAAGAGCAGGGAAGTTAACCTTGGTGTCCTGGCCAATATTTATCCCTCAGTCAACGTCATTAAAACAGATTATCTGGTTATTATCATGTTGCTGTTTGGGGGAGTTGCTGTGCGCAAATTGGCTGCCGCGTTTCCCACATTACAACAGTGACTACGCACCAAAAAAATTCATTGGCTGTAAAACGCTTTGAAACGTTCGGTGGTTATGAGAGGCGCTATATAAATGTAAATCTTTCTTTCTTTCTATCTACTCCATTGCATCTACTCATGCTGCTCTAGCTTTACTCATTATTGCAGGGCGGCCCTCTCATCCAAATAGCGAGTGTCTTCCAGTTCCTGATTACTGAATGGGACTGTTCTGTGCCCAGTCATTTTTAGGCAAAATTTGAAATACAGCGAAAGGCCAGATAGCAGCACTTTAGGCACTCTTGTGCCGGAAATCCCTCCCCTGTGATTTCAGCTCATACTAATGCATTGTCAAAATAGTGCAATGCATTGGCCTCACACAATCAGGCAAGATCACCTCAGTGGGATGCAGGTGCATGGAGCACATGACTCACAACAGCACTTCACAAGGATTGCATTATCAGCCACAGAAGGCTGCTACTTGAAGTGTGTAAAGGAGGAGTGACTGACAGGAAATGCATGTTAGATATAGCGGGGCCAAAAATAGTTGGCCCTTCCAGCACACTTCTGCTTTAACTTTGGTGGGTTTCAAATCAGTTTCAGGGCGGGGAGGGAGCAAGGGGGCAACATACCTCCCCAGTCCCGTGCTGGACATCAAGACCATATTTTACAGCATCCCCAGGCAGGAAGATGCCAAGATGCGCATTGTAGTGATGTGGTGCCTGCTGCCAGCATTTAATTTTAGTGACCTCCCACTGACTTCAACAGAGTCAGCAGTGGAGGTGAACAACAGATATCATTCCAGGATTACTGTCCCAAGGTACTTCTGGGCCATTGTTTTTGTAATATTGTTAGATAAAATGTCTATCATCTTAGGCATTTTTATATTTGAGAATGTTCACGATTGAGTGATATTCTCAAGAACATAAGAAGGAATGTTGCTGCTTTGATGAAGAGAATTTTCAATATTAAAGATAAATTCATTCATAACAACCTAAGTTGTGTTGGCAAAGCACAGTGAAGGTTTCTTTGGTAAGTAAACATTGAAATGTATGACAAAAGCAAAATACTAGGGATGCTGGATTCTGGAATAAAAACAGAAAATGCTGGAAATTCAGTAGATCAGGCACTATCTGTGGAGAGGAAGCAGAGTTAATGTTTCGGGTCGATGACCCTTCATCAGAACTGGAGAGTGTTCGGAAAGAACGGATTCTTAACAATACTTGAAATGTATGAGTTTTTAAATAAAGTTGGGCCCCAAGAAAATATAATAATAGGAGGAACATGATTCATTGCAACGGCTAACATGTACAATTCCGACATGAATGAAAGAGATGGTTAAAAAGGCACGGCAATAACAACAAAACTAAAAGAGTTTGATGCAGAAAATTAACACGAAATTAATATGCTACTCTCTGCATCTTTCTTTTTTGATAGTTTATGGACAGACTGAAGTTGCTGTTTACCCCTCCTAAGCACCAGCCTGACTTGATGTACTTGCGTCATGTCCCACTGCGCCGTGTCCACCTCTTCACATTACTTCAGGTCTTGTGTCTGGTTCTTCTGTGGGTTCTGAAATCAACAGCTGCCGCAATCATCTTTCCAGTTATGGTAAGTTTCAACGATGTGGTTTACAGACATTCTCACCCTAAACATGCAATAACCCATTCCCTTTTTTGATGCTTGCAAAATTAGCCAACGGAACTAGAAATGGTATTTTGACTGCAGAAGTGGAATAATTAAAAATATTCTTACTCCCTTCCATTAAAAAAATTTCATTATGTTCTTTTCCCTTATCCTGTTTATAAGATGCACTATCCTTAGTTGAGAGAGCAGACAGATAATCTGCTTACAGGCTTTGGCAAAAGCAGTCTATAATCCAATGCTTGGAGTTGTGCTGTAAGTATCCAGGGTGATGACTTTACCACTTTTCCTGTGGGAAGAAAATTATATCTAATCACGGATTCCAGATGTTGGCACAGGTGAAACAGTAATTCACTGAGTGGGAAATCTCAGCGATGATCTTCCATCCTGCAACTTCAAAGTAGAATCCATTAAAGCAGCAACCCACTTCACCATTACACAGCCCAATTACAAGCCATTTCTTTATACTTTTAAAATTTCCTCAATTTATTCTTTCTTTTCTTTCATTCCTCTTCTGAAGATGCTGAGTTTGATGTTCTCCCTTCCTCCCCTGAAGGTGCTAAGTATAAGGATACAACATTCCCTCTTCCTCTCCTGAATGTTCAGGGGGGGGTCACTCAACTGCAATCTCTAGCACAAAATTGCTGTCACTTTGCAAACACCAGAAGGTTCAACCTAATTTGTCTGATTATATTGGTCACTGTATAAATAATACAAATCAAGTCTACATGATGCTGACTATTACAAATGAATAACACTGCACCAGGTTATATATTTAATTGAAATTTCCATTTAGACAGCTGAGTTTTTTCTAGTTCTTATAGTGGCTCCTTAATTGTCAGGGAATTTTGTCGTGTGACAACAACGTACATTTATATAGCGCCTTTAATGTAGTAAAACCTCCAAAGGCGCTTCGAAGAAAATGTGATACCGACCCGCATGAAGAGATATTAAGGCAGATGAGATGTAGGTTTTAAGGAGCATCATAGAGGAGGAAAGAGAGGCGGAGAGGTTTAGGGAGGGAATCCATTTATTTATTTATTTATTTATTAATTCCTGGGATGTGAGCAACGTTGGCAAAGCCAGCATTTATTGCCCTTGAGAAGGTGGTGGTAAGCCACCTTCTTGAACCGCTGTACTTCCACAATGCTGTTAGGGAGGGAGTTCATGATTTTGACCCAGTGACGATGAAGGAACGGCAATATATTTCCAAGTCAGAATGGTGTGTAAATTGGAAAGGAACTTGCAGGTGATGGTGTTCCCATGCGCCTGCTGTTCTTGTCCTTCTAGGTGGTAGGGGCCACGGGTTTGGGTGGTGCTGCCGAAAAAGCCTTGGTAAGTTGCTGCAATGCAACTTGTAGATGGTACACACTGCAGCCGCGGTGCACTGGTGGTGGAGGGAGTGAACGTTTAAGATGGTGGATGGAGATCTAATCAAGAGGGCTGCTTTGCCTGGATGGTGTCGAGCTTCTTGAGCATTGTTGGAGCTGCACTCATCCAGGTAAGTGGAGAGTATTGCATTACACTCCTAACTTGTGCCTTATAGATGATGGAAAGGTTTTGGGGAGTCAGGAGGTGAGACATTCTCCACAGAATACCCAGCCTCTTGTAGCCACAGTATTTATGTGGCTGGTCCAGTGAGTCTGGTCAATGGTGATCCCCAGGAAGTTGACGGTTGGGGATTCGGGGATGGTAATGCCGTTGAATGTCAAGGGGCGGTGGTTAGACTCTCGCTTGTTGGAAATAGTCGTTGCCTGGCACTTGCATGGCGCGAATGTTACTTGCCACATATCAGCTCAAGCTTGAATCTTAGCCAGCTCTTACTGCACTTGGGCATGGACTGCTCCCTTATCTGAGGAGTTGCGAATGAAACTGAACACTGTGCAGTCATCAGCGAACATCCCCATTTCTGACCTTATGATGGAGGGAAGGTCATTGATGAAGCAGCTGAAGATGTTTGGGCACAGGACACTGCCCTGAGGAACTCCACAGCGATGTCCTGGGGCTGTGATGATTGTCCTCCAATAACTACAACCATCTTCCTTTGTGCTAGGTATGATCCAGCCAGTGGAGAGTTTTCTCCCTGATTCCCATTGACTTCAATTTTACTAAGACTCCTTGATGCCACATTCGGTCAAATGCTGCCTTGATGTCAAGGGCAGTCATTCTCACCTCACCTCTTGAATTCAGCTCTTTTGTCCATGTTTGGACCAAGGCAGTAATGCGGTCTGGAGCTGAGTAGTCCTGACGGATCCCAAACTGAGCATCGGTGAGCAGGTTATTGGTGAGTAAGTGCTGCTTGATAGCACTGTCGACGACACCTTCCATCAATCTGATTGAGAGTAGACTGATAGGGCAGTAATTGATCAGATTGGATTTGGTCGTGCTTTTTGTGGACAGGACATACCTGGGTAGTTTTCCACATTGTCGGATAGATGGCAGTGTTGTGGCTGTACTGCGGATCTTCATCATGCGTCAAATTCAAGTAAAATGCAGGGAGCAGCACCAACCTCTGTACGTGGCCTTCTTTGACCACACAAAAGCCTTTGATACTGTCAATTGTGAGGAATTATGGAGTGTCCTCCTCAAATTTGACTGCCCTCAAAAGTTTGTCACTATCATCTGCTTGCTTCACGATGATGTGCAAGCCGTGATCTTAACCAACGGATCCACCACAGACTCAATACACGTGCAGACAGGGGTCATAGAATCATAGAAGTTTACAGCATGGAAGGAGGCCATTTCAGCCCATCGTGTCCACGCCGGCCGACCAAGAGCTATCCAGCCTAATTCCACTTTCCAGCTCTTGGTCTGTAGCCCTGTAGGTTACGGCACTTTAAGTGCACATCCAAGTATCTTTTAAATGTGGTGAGTGTTTCTGCCTCAACCACCCTTTCAGGCAGTGAGTTCCAGACCCTCACCACCCTCTGGGTGACGACATTTCCCCTCATATCTGCTCTAAACCTCCCCCCAATTACTTTAAATCTATACCCCCTGGTTGTTGACCCCTCTGCCAAGGGAAACAGGTCCTTCCTATCCACTGTATCTAGGCCCCTCATAATTTTATACACCTCAATCAGGTCTCCCCTTAGTCTCCTCTGTTCCAAAGAAAACAGACCCAGCATCTCCAATCTTTCCTCATAGCCAAAATTCTTCAGCCCATGCAACATTCTTGTAAATCTCCTCTGCACCCTTTCCAGTGCAATCACATCCTTCCTGTAATGTGGTGACCAGAATCGCATGTACTCTAGCTGTGGCCTAACCAGTGTTTTATACAGTTCAAGCATAACTTCCCTGTTATTGTATTCTATGCCTCAGCTAATAAAGGCAAGTATTCCATATGCTTTCTTAAACACCTTATCTACCTGACCTGCTACCTTCAGGGATCTGTGGACCTGCACCCCCAGGTCCCTTTGTTCCTCTACACTTTTCAGTGGCATACCATTTAATGTGTATTCTCTTGCCTTGTTAGACCTCTCCAAATGCATTACATCACACTTATCCAGATTGAATTTCATTTTCCACTGTTCTGTTCACCTGACCAGTATATTGACATCTTCCTGCAGTCTGCAGCTTTCTTCTTCATTATCAACCACACAGCCAATTTTAGTGTCATCTGCAAACTTCTTAATCATACCCCCAACATTTAAGTCCAAGTCATTGATATATACTACAAAAAGCAAGGGACCCAGCACTGAGCCCTGTGGAACCCTACTGGATACAGCCTTCCAGTCACAAAAACATCCATCAACCATTACCCTTTGCTTCTTACCTCTGAGCCAATTCTGGATCCAACTTGCCACTTTGCCCTGGATCCCATGGATTATTACTTTCGTGACCAGTCTGCCATATGGGACCTTATCAAAAGCTTTGCTAAAATCTCTATACACTACATCATGCGCACTGCCCTCATCGGCCCTCCTCTCAAAATTCAATCAAGTTAGTCAGACACGCCCTTCCCTTGACAAATCCACGTTGACTGTCCTTGATTAATCCATGTATTTTCAAATGAAGGTTTATCCTGTCCCACAGGATTTTTTCCAATAGTTTTCCCACCAACGAGGTTAGGCTGAATGGCCTGTAATTACTCGGTCTATCCCTTTCTCCCTTTTAAAACAAAGGTACAACATTAGCAGTCCTCCAGTCCTCTGGCACCGCACCTGTAGCCAGAGAGGATAGGAAAATGAGAGTCAAGCAAGGCTGTGTCATCGCGCCAATGCTCTTCTTGATCTTCCTTGCTGCAATGCTTCATTTCACCTTCAGTAAGCTCCCCGCTGGAGTGGAGCTAATCTACAGAACAAACGGGAAATTGTTCAACCTCCGTCACCTTCAGTCCAGATCCAAGGTTGTCCCATTCTCTGTCATTGAATTACAGTATGCAGACATCGCTTGCATTTGCACACTCGGAGGTCAAACACCAAACCATCGTTGACACCTTCACCGAAGCGTACAAGAGTATGGGCCTTACATTAAACATCCATAAGACAACGGTTCTCTACCAACCTGCCCCCGCCACACAGTACTGCCCCTCGATTATCAAGATTCATGATGAGATCTTGGACAACATGGACCATTTTTCATACCTCGGGATCCTACTGTCAACAAGAGCAGATGATGACGAAGTCCAACACCGCCTTCAGTATGCCAGTGCAGTCTTCGGTCACCTGAGGGAGACCAGGATCTCAATCTCGGCACCAAGCTTATGGTCTACAGAGCAGTAGTGATACCTGCCCTCCTATATGCTTCAGAGACGTGGACTATGTACAGCAGGCACCTCAAAGCACTGGAGATTTATCACCAATGCTGTCTCCGCAAGATCCTGCAAATCCATTGGCAGGATAGGTGCACCAATATCAGTGTTCTCGCTCAGGCCAACATCCCCAGCATCGAAGCATTGACCACACTCGATCAGCTCTGATGGACAGGCCACATCATCCACATGCCCAATATCAGACTCCCAAAACAAGCGCTCTACTCAGAGCTCCAACACGGCAAGTGAGCCCTAGGTGGGAAATGCTTCAAAGACACCCTCAAAGCTTCCTTGAAAAAGTGCAACATGTCCACTGACACCTGGGAATCCCTGGCCCAAGACCGCTCAAAGTGGTGGAGAAGCATTCGGGAAGGCGGCGAACACCTTGAGTCTCTTCACCGGGAGCAAGCGGAAGCCAAGCGCAAATAGCGGAAGGAGCGGAATAGCACGACAACTCAAGCACCCCACCCACCCGTCCCTCCAATCAACGTCTGCCTCACCTGTGACAGAGACTGTAGGTCCCGCATTGGACTCATCAGTCACCTGAGAACTCCTATTGGTGTGCAAGCAAGTCATCCTCGACTCCGTGAGACTGCCTAAGAAGAAGAAGCAGCAGCTGTACTGGAACAGCTTGGCTAGAGGCACAACTAGTTTTGGAGCACAAGTCTTCAGCACAATAGCCGGGATGTTGTCGGGCCCCATAGCCTTTGCTGTATCCAGTGCTTACAGCCGCTTCTTGATACCACGTGGAGTGAATCGAATTGGTTGAAGACTGGCTTCTGTGATGTGGTAACCTCAGGAGGAGGTTGATATGGATCATGCACTCGGCACTTCTGGCTGAAGATCGTTAGTTGTTTAATTGTCCACCACCATTCACGACCGGATGTGGCAGAACTGTAGAGCTTTGATCTGATCTATTGATTGTGGGATCGCTTAGCTCGGTCTATAGCATGCTGTTAGAATGCATGTAGTCCTGTATTGCAGCTTCCCGAGGTTGGCACCTCATTTTGAGGACCTAGCACTGATCCCTGCGGCACCCCACCCATTTATCCCGACTCTCTGTTTTCTATTAGTTAGCCAATCCTCTATCCATGCTAATATATTACCCCCAACCGCATGAGCTTTTATCTTGTGCAGTAACCTCTTATGTGGCAGTTACCTCTTAGATTCAAACACAATTTTCCTCTCCCACCCCAAGTGCTTTCGCTAAATCTATGTGTTTTCACCTGCTGTTGTGAATAATTATCCAAATTAACAGAGCATGTAAGCAGGTGGGGGTGGCCAAGGAGGAAAATAAATCAACTGTTCAGATGGTCAGCTAATGTCCTTTTTTCTGTTAAAGAGAGCGGGAATGTGGACCTCCAGGCCCCACCTTTTAAAAGAATGATGTTTTCTGAGGAAGAGAGATTGCTGGAAGGGTTGGATTGTCTGCTTAGGAGCTTTCACCATATGATAACTAATGTGGGGGATTTTAGAACCTGAATATTTCAGGTTCTGATGCATCACATTGAAATTGTGCAGTCACTGTGAAAAACGTAGTTTCTCCAGGGATACCTGCAGTACAGGCTTCCATGATAGCTTGTAATGTTAGTAATAACAACTCTCAGGAATGCTCATTTTGGACGCACACAGGCAATGGAATCTGCTATTTATCTGCCGTGAACAAGCTAGGAGATCATATGGATCAGGCTTCAGTCACCTCACTGTTCGTTTTGAGTCTGCTCTGCACAGAACAGTGGTCATGTTTATGCAGAGCCGAGTAACAGGGCAGGCAAGCAAAGGACATGAATGAAATTGATGTCTCACTAGATGACAACACCTATCAAGCCTTGTGCAACACCCCCTTCTCCACTCCCCCCCTCTCTCTGCCCCCCCTTCCCCCATCCCCGCAAACCCATAAACAATGTCTCCCAAAGTAGAGCATTCTGCAGCTGGATCTCTCGGACCTGCGCTCAATTTAATAGTCACCACCATCTCTGGAGCTGTTGACTGAGATACTACAGCCCATTGATTGTCATGTTTCAATAATTGGGGAACATTTTGTAGAAGCACGAGAGCACTGTAATCGGGGGGGAGGGGGGTGTTGGTGCTCAAATAGCGAATTAGATGTATACAGCAATAAAATAAACTGGAACTTTTATTTGCATTGTCTCCAGAGAATATTTCTGTAATTTATTTATTCATTCATGGGATGTGGGCATCGCTGGCAAGGCGAGCATTTATTGTAGATTGGAATTTGACGTGAAATGAATTGTCTGGTTGGCAGTTGTGCAGCAAATGTTGCTTGTGCTGTGAGCATTGCATCTTTTCAGGGCTGCAGAAAATGATTGGCAGAAATGTTAATTCAGGAGGATAAATGGGTTAGCAATTGAAGGATTATCATTATAAAATCTTGCCAGACAGCTCTAGTGGAAGGCAACTGTTGTTCCCAACAGTCTCCTCAGGATCTTCATGTTGTGTGTTATCTCCCTCAAAAGGATGCAGGTCATTGGATGGAGTTTAGAAGAATGAGACGTGATCTTATTGAAATATATTAGGGGGCTTGACAGGGTAGATGTACAGAGGATGAATCCCCTCACAGGGGAATCTAGAACTAGGGGGCATAGTTTCAGAATGAGGGGTTGCCCATGTAAAACAGAAATGAGGAATTTCTTCTCTGAGGGTCGTGAATCTTTGGAATTCTCTACCCCAGAGAGCTGTGGTGGCTGGGTCTTTGAATATATTTAAGGTGGAGATAGATAGATTTTTGAATGATAAGGGAGTCAAGGGTTATGGGGAACGGGCAGGGAAGTGGAGTTGAGGCCAAGATCAGATCAGTCATGATTTTATTGAATGGCGGAGCAGGCTCGAGGGGCTGAACGGTCTACTCCTGCTCCTATTTCTTATGTTCTTATGTTCTTCACTCAGAGAGTTGTTAACCTGTGGAATTCTCTACCGTAGAAAGTTATTGAGGTCAGTTCATTAGATATATTCAAAAGGGAGTTAGATATAGCCCTTACAGCTAAAGGGCTCAAGGAATATGGAGGGAAAGCAGGAAAGGGGTACTGAGGTTGAATGATCAGCCATGATTTTATTGAATGGTGGTGCAGGCTCGAAGGGCCGAATGGCCTACTCCTGCGCCTATTTTCAATGTTTCTATGTTTCTCACCTGGGAGTTCTATGTGTACTGCTCATTGCTTAATAATATTGTGAAGCATACCACAAACCACAATGGTACATGACACTGGCCGAACTATATTTAAGAAAGTACCGAGACCTGTGATAGCAATGGAATTGTTGCTTCAATATTTCTATGCTGTGCTCAATGATAGCATTCATAGATGTATCAAACTCTTTAAACCTGTATGGGCACGCAAGCATCATAAGCCATGCCTGCAGTGGGTAGCCTTACTCGCCAAGGAGCCAACATTGTACTTATTATGCAGGATCAAATGATGGTGGAATGGATCAGGGGCAAAAGGTAAAGGCCAAAACCCAGGTTTCCACGCTGTTTTCAGCAAACTATTATGGCAGGTAGCATTTTTCTGAAGCAAAAGTGGGTGTAAGCCATTTACATTGGATTTTCGCCAAAATTTGAACCCCTACCATATTTCCTTACGTTTTTGGCCTTTCAACGATCCACCTGCTGAGTCCTGATGAGGGTTAATGCTATTGCAGCTACAAGATTTCTGTTTTCACACACGCAAAGCACTCGGGGTAAGTTAGAATGAAAATGATAAAGTACAGCTGTTATCGGGATCAACTGAGACAGGAGTTTGTGAGCCTGTAGCGTGTGGAGCATTTCAGTCGTGATTTCAGCATCTCAAAACGATTTTTCAACACAATGTTTATTTTTGTTGACATTCTGCTTACACAGACTTGTTCTTACTTCTCACTGCTTCGGACAGCGAGACAGGGTAAGACCAACGGGAGATTTTCACTCTCTACCCCCACCTACAGTGAGGGCTTCTCGGGAGCAGGTAATACCCTTGTATGTCATTATGATTCGGCATTGCGGGGAAGGCGGTCATAGCTGCTTTGGAGGCAGAACTACACGGAGGAGACCATCACAATGACCTGTGTTATGTATGTGAACATTACCAATATGTAACACTTGCCACCAGGGAGCGCACCTGTGGGAGACCCAAGGGTCACCTGCACACCCTGGGCAAGCAGGTATAAAAGGCAGTCTACCATGCTGCTTACACACTCTGGAGTTACAATAAAGAGACCAAGTTTGAGTTTACAATATACAGTCTTGTGGAGTTATTCTGAACATAACAATTGGCAACGAGTAACAGATCATGAACTTTCCACACAATTATGGCTGCCGTTGGTATTCTTGAGAGATTTGTTGAGGGTGATGATTGGGAACCCTTCGTTGAATGTCTTGACCAGTACTTCGTGGCCACTGAGCTAAATAAGGAAGAAACGCGGTCAAGCGCAGGGCGATTCTCCTCACCGTTTGCGGGTCCATGATATACGGCCTCATCAAAAATTGCTAGCACCAATGAAACCAAAAGAGAAGACATATGAAAAGTTGTGCACGCTGGTTCGGGAACACCTCAAGCCAAAGGAGAGCATCTTGATGGCCAGGACGATTCCAAGGTAATTCTTCGCAAACTGCTGTATGCCGAATTGCTAGATCTGAGCAAGGCCATCACGATAGCCCAGGCTTTCATGTCCGTGAACGATAACACTAAACAGATATCATTGCAGCATCGAAGCTCACCGGCAAGTACTGTGCATAAAATCACGCTTTCAGCAGGCAGAACTGTACATGGCAGGGCCTACACGCCCGCAGAGGCTAGACCTAGGATGACTCAGAATCCGCTGTGGGGCGTGAATGCGAATCCATTCATACCATTTTGGCGCTGCGGGGGTAATCGAGCCCAATGTCGATTCAAGCACTACGTGTGCAAGGGCTGTGGAACAATGGGGCACCTCCAGCGAATGTGCAAACGTGCTGCGACTCACCACGTGGCAGAGTCGGCAGAAGATGACCAATCCGGAGTGGATCACTCTGAACGAGTAAGAGAGGCAAAAACCCAAGGCTGAAGAGCAAGTTTATGGGGTAAACACCTTCACCACCAAAAGCCCTCCAATAATGTTAAAAGTCAAATTAAACGTCATTCCAGTTTTCATGGAATTGGACACGGGGGCGAGTCAGTCAATTATGAGCCAGAAGGCTTTTGAGAAACTGTGGGGCAACAAGGCACAAAGGCTAAAACTAAGTCCGATCCACACCAAGCTGCGCACTTGCACCAAAGAGCTCATACCAGTCATTGGCAGTGTGGCAGTGAAGGTATTGTACGATGGAGCTGTGCATGATTTACCACTATGGATTGTACCAGGCGATGGCCCAACGCTGTTTGGCAGAAGCTGGCTAGGAAAGATCCGATGGAACTGGGACATCAACAAAGCACTGTCTTCGGTGGATGACGTCTCGTGAGCCCAAGTGCTAAACAAATTCTCGTCGTAATTCGAGCCAGTCATCAGCAACTTCACAGGCGCCAAAGTGCAGATCCAAGTAGTCCCTGATGCACGACCCGTTCATCACAAGGCCCGAGCGGTTCCATATATGATATGAGAGAAAGTTAAGATCGAGCTGGACAGACTTCAACGAGAGGGGATTATATCACCAGTTGAGTTCAACGAGTGGGCCAGTCCAATTGTTCCGGTGTTGAAAGGCGATGGGACGGTCAGAATCTGCGGGGACTACAAGGTTATGATCAACCGAGTCTCGTTACAGGACCAGTACCCACTACCCAAAGCGGATGACCTGTTCGCAACGCTAGCAGGGGGGAAGTCGTTCACCAAGCTGGATCTAACCTCTGCTTACATGACACAGGAGCTGGCTGAACCATGGAAAAAATTGACGTGCATCAACACGCACAAAGGACTGTTCATATACCACAGATGCCCCTTTGGGATTCGCTCGGCTGCGGCCATCTTCCAGAGGAACATGGAGGGTCTGCTGAAATCAATTCCGTGCACCATGGTGTTTCAAGACGACATCTTGATCACTGGCCACAACACCACCGAACACTTGCACAACCTGGAAGAGGTTCTAAAGCGACTGGACAGAGTGGGACTCAGGCTGAAATGCTCCAAGTGTGTTTTCCTGGCGCCAGAGGTCGAATTTCTGGGGAGAAAGATTGCGGCGGACGGCATCAGACCCACGGAATCCAAGGCGGAGGCCATCAAGAATGCACCCAGACCACAGAATATGACGGAGCTGCGTTCGTTCCTGGGACCCCTCAACTATTTTGGTAACTTTCTACCGGGGTTGAGCACTTTGCTGGAGCCTTTGCATTTATTGCTATGCAAGGGTGACGACTGGGTTTGGGGTAAATCTCAAGAGACAGCCTTTAACAAGGCTAGAAACCTGCTATGTTCTAACAAGTTACTTGTATTGTATGACCCGTGCAAACATTTAGTACTAGCTTGTGATGCATCTTTGTACGGGGTCGGTTGTGTGTTACAGCAAGCCAATGTGTCAGGCAAACTGCAACCGGTGGCATATGCATCCAGAAGCTTATCTAAGGTTGAAAGAGCCTACAATATGGTTGAGAAAGAAGCATTAGCATGCATATACGGGGTTAAGAAAATGCACCAATACCTATTTGGACTCCGGTCCGAGCTTGAAACCGACCACAAGCCGCTCTTTTCGCTGTTCTCAGAAAGCAAAGGTATTAACACCAATGCTTCGTCCCACATCCAAAGATGGGCACGAACGTTATCTGCTTATGACTATGTAATCCGCCACAGACCAGGCACTGAGAACTGTGCTGATGCCCTCAGTCGTCTACCATTGCCCACCACCGGGGTGGAAATGGCGCAACCCGCAGACTTGCTTCTTGTAATGGATGCCTTTGAGAGCGAGGAGTCACCTGTCACGGCTCGCCAGATCAGGACCTGGACTAGCCAGGACCCTGTGCTATCACTAGTAAAAAGCTGCATCCTTAATGGGAGCTGGTCAGCTGTTCCCGGGGAAATGCAAGACGAAATTAAGCCGTTCCACCGACGCAAGGATGAAATGTCCATCCATTCGGACTGTCTCCTATGGGGAATCATGTAATTTTGCCAAAAAAAGGCAGGGAAACGTTTATACGCGACCTTCACAGTACCCATCCAGGCATAGTCATGAATTGGAGTCATGCGTACACCAATGTAACACTTGCTTACAGTTGAGCAATGCACCAAGGGAAGCCCCAGTGAGTCTGTGGTCATGGCCCTCCAAACTGTGATCCAGGGTCCATGTAGATTTCGCTGGCCCCTTTCTAGGAAAGATGTTTCTAGTAGCAGTGGACGCTTACTCTAAATGGATTGAATGTATAAGAATGTCGTCATGTACGTTCACTGCTACCATTGAAAGCCTCAGGGCCATGTTCGCCACCCATGGTTTGCCCGACGTCCTTGTTAGTGACAATAGACCATGTTTTACCGGCTCGGAATTCAACGAGTTCATGACCCACAATGGCATCAAGCATGTCAGGTCTGCACTGTTTAAGCCCGCATCCAATGGTCAAGCAGAACGGGCAGTCCAAACCATCAAGCAGAGCTTGAAACGCGTGATGGACGGTTCCCTGCAGATCCGGTTATCTCGGATCCTGCTCAGCTACTGCACGCGACCCCACTCGCTTACCGGGGATCCCCTTGCAGAATTGCTAATGAAGAGAGCACTCAAAACCAGGCTCTCCTTAGTCCAGCCGGATCTCAATGATCATGTAGAAACCCGGCGTTACCGGCATAACGTGTACCACGATTGCGCGACTGTATCGCGTGACATTGAGGTTAATGACCCTGTGTTTGTTCTTAATTACGGTCATAGTCCCAAATGGGTTGCTGGCACTGTGTTAGCCAAGGAGGGGAATAGAATGTTTGTTGTCAAACTTTTGAATGGACAAAAGTGCAGAAAGCACTTGAATCAGACCAAACTGCGATTCACTGACAACCAAGAACAGTTTGAAGAGGACATTATCATCAATGATCCACCCACACACACCCAACCATCGATCGACCTCGCGGTCAACCACGAGGATGAACCCACCATGCCCAACAGTCCAATCAGACCAGCCACACCGCAGTGCAGCAATGATCCGACCGACTCACCCATGCCAGGACTTCAACTCAGGTGATCAACCCAGGAACGCAGAGCCCCGGATCGCCTCAACTTATAAATAACTTTGGGATAAAATGATGTAAACATTACCAATGTATAAAACTTGCCATCAGGGGGTGCACCTGTGGGAGACCCAAGGGTCATCTGCACACCCTGGGCAAGCAGGTACAAAAGGCAGTCTACCATGCTGCTTATGCACTCTGGAGTTATATTAAAGAGACCAAGGTCACAACAGTTTGACCTTACAATATACAGCGTTGTGGAGTTATTCTGAACAAAGCAATCTGCACTCAGGACTCCTGCAAGGAGCATCATCATCATAGGCAGTCCCCTGGAGTCGAGGAAGACTTGCTTCCACTCTAAAAATGAGTCCTTAGGTGACTGAACAGTCCAATACCAGAACCACAGTCCCTATCACAGGTGGGACAGATAGTCATTGAGGGAAAGGGTGGGTGGGACAGGTTTGCCACGCTCTTTCCGCTGCCTGCGCTTGATTTCTGCATGCTCTCAGCGATGAGACTCGAGGTGCTCAGCGCCCTCCCGGATGCACTTCTTCCACTCAGGGCAGTCTTTGGTCAGGGACTCCCAGGTGTCAGTGGGGATGTTGCACTTTATCAGGGAGGTTTTGAGGGTGTCCATGTAGCGTTTTCTCTGCCCGTCTTTGGCTCGTTTGCCGTGAGGGAGTTCCGAGTATAGCGCTTGCTTTGGGAGTCTTGTGTCCGGCATGCGAACAATGTGGCACATCTTATCACTGAAATCTTCTCTTCTGTTTAACACAGTCTATCCTGGATATCAGTGCCTTGCTCCCTTCTCCAATTTCAAAGAATGGAACTTCAATACAGTACCCAGAACATCCATTCTGTTTTCCCCAACATGACAATTCCAACAATCATCACCTGATTATATAAGTTAGCAGCAAATAAGTGCACCCTTTTCCTGTATGACACTAACCTCCATGAATAACAAAGCACAATCCAAGTGCCATTCCTCTTTATTACAATAATGCCGAAGTGAACACAAGCCAATCAACTTTACCTAACTGGCTTCTCCTGGGTGGTTACACATGCCTTTCTTTCACCTATTCTCATACTACTTCTATGTTTAACCTGAGGGCTAGTATCACAAGATGTGATTGGTTGCTCATGTTCTGCAAAAAGGTCATGGGACTGAGGTGTTCCTTCACTCATGTTAGTTTGCTCCTGGTAGGAAGCTACTGCTGGCTGCATTTATGCAGCTTGTTCCCGGGTCACCCGGTTCTGCTGGTGGGAGGCTCCGAGAGGGAAGCACAGAAGCCTGACATGTACCGCTGTCCTTAGAGAGGGCTGTATCAGGCAGGTCAACTGGACCCTGAATCTGTGTCCCGTAGCTATCAGATCCTGAAAGCCCTGAGAGACAGCAGCATGCATCACAGTTGCAGTGATCTGGAAGCTCATACAGTCTATTTTTTCCATTATTGCCGCCAGAGCTGCAGTCCATACTTCTATAGAGGTGGAGGTACCGACTGGTTGGTGGCCACTCCTTAGATGGGGGTCTGCTGCAGATTCCAGTGAAGCTGCTTCACGCTGCACTGATGTCTGCATGAAGAATATACTTCCCTGATATTGTGGAATCAAGAATCACACCTGTCAGTTGCTGCACTTTCTTGGAAACAGATCTCAGAGTCTTCATGTAAGTGTGATGTTCCTTGAACGTCCTTCTTTTCAAGCATGTACTTGTGAGTTCTGGGTCCCACGACTCTAACACCATGGGCATTAGTCACGACTCAGCCTCCACTGGGAAGGTGCTCCATCCTCACCCACTTTCCACTCTTTTAGCTTCCTCATGCTCTGTGAATCACTCAATATCACATCCCCACTGGCATTACTGCTGTCTCCTACGGCAGCCATAAGAACCAGACCTGACACTATGGGGACATGTATAATGGAAAATTGTGACAGTATTCTATTGACAGCAAATTGGCCTCAAAAAATCAGTTTGTAGTACTTAATTGTTCCCAGTATGTAGCAGTTTTTCATCTCAGAAACCACAAAGCCTGTTTTGTCTCATTTTATTTCTGAGTAAGTGAATTAAAGGAACTGGCCACTAATGAAATATTTTAAGTGTTGCAATGGTACAGAACGTCACAGAACTTTCCCAGTGCTGCTCTTTTAATGATTTCAAGGATTAAATTAGAAATAAAATTGTATAAATAGTACATTTTTAATATTGTTATGGGCCAATATTATTTGTGCATTAATTTCTTTTGCACAGCAATAAGTTGACGAAATGCTTTCTACTCTCTACTTATATAAATTAGAATGTAGTTTGATATTTTGATTCAAACTTTATTCAATGACTGTTGGTATTTGATGGATGACAGCTCCTGGCTTTGGTGGGGGTACGGAAGGCGATGGAATGCATCTTCTCCAGACATGACCTAAGCTGGCTTGATGATGCAATGCCTGAGAAAGAGAGCAAAGTAATGGAAGAAAAGAAGGCAGAGAAAGAGATTCCAAGCAGTGATAGTGAAGATGTGAGTACAGTATCTTTCCATTTTGTCTTTCTTAATGCAGAAATGTAACAAATGTGAAACTTGAGATCTTTGCAGCCATCTAGTGGCAGTTTAATCCCCCTCATTCTGTAAACAGGTGGCGATTGAATTGAGTGATGATTTCCTGTCAACAGATGTATTTTAGTATTACTACTTCTAAGTAGTATCGAGCACTAGATCAGAACCCAATTTAAAGAATGGTTCGTCTCTAATGGTCTGAGTACAGTTGAGCCATGAGTTGCACCCTGAACCGACAGCACACTAACTGTAGCACAAATATGACAATTTAAAAGCCTCTTGTACCACAGTATCTTGTAAATACCCCCTCCCCAAAAAACATATCAGTTCTAACTACTTGCAAAACAACCATGTCAACACCTGAATCATTTGTAGAAGTAAATACAGGGTATTAGATAAAAATGGTCCTACACTACTTCAGAACTTTAAAGCAGTGAAAATATTGTCGTAAATTCACAAGTAAAATCTCTTTGCTAAATGCTCTGAATTACATACTTATGTGATGTATATTCAGTAGTGCAGAGGCAATGCTGTTGTTGTTCTACAGGCAGTTTGTTCAGGGAAGATGACACAACTGTAGTCACCTTGTGCTCCCAAGTTGTGCTGGAAAACTTTATGCAGAGTTTTGACTCCTGTGAAGAACAGGTATTAATTACTTTTATAAGACAAAATTCTGTGGAAAGTCTTACATTCTAGCTGTGGAGGTTTTTTAGTACACAATGTAGGATAACATGACATTCATTTGTGACACAAGTCTGGAATTTAGCTTGGGGTATGTTCAGGGTGGGAAATGAAGAAAACCCCTATGAACATTTGAGCTTGAGGACCGGGTAACTTTATTTCCCAGGCCTCATTTTCATTTCTCTGTACTCTATCCCGCCCGAAGCCAGTGGGACTGGCGTAGAGCCAGTGGTGGGAAATCGGGAGGGTGGCCGACACCCTCAAGTAACGATTCCCGGCAAGTTAAGTGTGGGGTGGGGTGGTCCAGGCCAATAATGGAGGTAGGAGGAGACGGCAGGGAATGCCTGGGGGAAAGGAGGCCCAAGGTTTCCTTTTTGGACACTCTTGCTTCTCCTACTCCACAAGGAATCTTAAGAAAATGTAAAAACAAGAATTACCTGAGCCTCTGCAGGCCCAATGGTGTCTCCAAATCCCAGGAGTTAATATTGCATCGCAGCGCAGCAGTGATAACATCATCAGGGTGTAACTTTCCCACTTTAATCAGGCACCCATCTGCCTGGGTTAGGCATCCTGCTGGGATCCCGGCAGTTAAAATGGTGCGAGAGAGGAACACAATACAAACACCCCCCCCCACCCGCTATTTTAACAAACCGCCCACCCCATTTGCACTGTGCGACTGGATTAAAATCTGGGATAAAACTACAACACATCTAGCGGTTCAGAAGATATTAGAAACACTAGCAATAAACCCTAAGTAACTACTGATATTTTTAATTTTATCCAAATAGGTTTTTATACTTTTCAACCTTTTAAGTGAGCAAAATTAAGCTCACAACAGGGATGAGCTCTTAAATCCTGGATGTTATGCACGTAGGACAGACAGCGCAATTCCACAATTGAGCTCCGGCAACAGTGCTGCTGTCCTTTGTGTTTAGCACTCACTGATGCCAGATTTTATTTCACAGCATGTTACTGGTATTAGATACTTTTATAGTATAACCTCGGTCATTTTTGTCTAGGCTCATTCATTTGGCTAGAAATAAAACCTATTTGACACCTCCCTAAAAAAAATAAACGCAGCTTCGTGTGTTTAAATAGGTTTGCAATCTGTCTCACTCTGATTGATCATAAATCTAACACCCAACATATCCTCAAAGTTAACAGCTTTGGCTTTAGTAAGGCTTTACATACCCAATGAGTGCAAAGAGCACCCGGGCAGCTCAGTTTCACATAGTCAGTTTGACTGCATTCAGCTTGCAGCCAAGTCACTTACAATCAGTACAGCTACATATAACCAACAATCACATGCAACCAGTCCAATCTGAGAAATGCAATCCGTCTAATCAAAGACAGAGCCAACCTAGTTGTATACAACGTGTCCTGCTACGCACAGCCAGTCCAGTCAAGCACACTTGATCGAGTCACACACATCCAACAGATAGCCTGATTGAGCCACCAACCAGTTGAATAAAGTGCAGACAGCAGATGGTCCAGTTGCACACAGTTTTAGACAGCAGCCAGCCCAATTGCGTCCAGACACAAATACAACTAGACACTTTAAGTTCTGTCCCATGCACACTCAACAGCCAATCTTTTCACATATATGGAATGGATCCACATAGATAGCAGCCCAGACAACAGCCAACCACAGAGAGCGGAAATTTCTAACCTTCCTCCATGACTGACATGACTTTTAGGACTAAGTCAATTTAGACCACATCATATAAATTATTCCCTATTTTTCTCCATAAAATCTTTTATGTGATAATGGAAGTTTAAGTAACATTATATGAAGAGCAAGTTTGCAAAGGGATCCTTAAAAATGTGTCAAACAAATATAATTCAATTTACGGACATAATTCATTTTATAATTGTAGGTTTGATTTATGTAACTCAATCATAACTCAACTCAGGAAGTTGAACCCAGAGATTAGTTGACAATCTTTACCTCCAAAGGCAGTATCTTTTATTTAATTTACTGTATGCCATTTGTAATTTATAAGTTTAAGGGCAAGCTTCATGTATTTTTTAATCAATAAGACTAGTGCTAAAATACTCAACTCCGCCAAAGAACAGAGCAACATTTTTCTTTGAAGGTGTAACATTGTTTTAAATCTAGTCCCACAAGATCTTTCTCCAATTTTGCCAAGCCATCTACTATTCTAAAATCATCCTAGTCTGCTCGAGCAACCCTAGTCTCCTATTTTGTAAAACTGACCACCTCCTTAAACCATGGCTTTCAATACAAAATGCAAAGAGCACATGGATTGTTTTTGTCTCTAAAAACAAGACTGTTTGTGCAGCTCACTTTGCTTCTTTCTCCCTTTTCTCTTCCCTCCATCCAAGGACTCATCCCAGTCTTCCAATCATTCCAGCCCAAACCCCTCATCATTTTCCAATTTCTCCCTCATCTGCCCCCATTCTCCCTAAACCAACTGCTCCCTTGATCCTCTTCCCAGTCCACTCCTGGTCACTCAACCACCACTCCTGACCCCATATTAGCTGACCTTGTTGATGGTTTCCTTTCCACAGGCGGCAGCCCTCATCTCGTCATTAACTCATTCACTCTCTCCCTTTCTTCTGTAAGGTTGTAGAGAGTGTTGTCACCTCCCACCTCTATGCTGATCGCTCCAGAAATTTCCTGTACAAATTTTGCCCATATCACACCATTGAGATTGCCTTGGCCTAGATCATCAATGATATCCTCTGTGACAGAAATCGCACTGTGCTATCCCTTATCCTCCTCAAATATTTTTGTAGATTTCAGCATGGTTAGTCATGCTGTCCTCATCCAATGCCTCTCCTCTATTGTCCACTCCTACCAATGTGAAGCCAGTGAATCTCTAGTATTGATATCTCTTTTCTCCCGTGCACTGTCACCCAGGACTCCCCCAAGGATGTATCCTTATCCATTTATTTTTCTTTGTCTGCTGTCCTTTAATGACTTCATACACAGGCATGGGGTCAGGTTCCATAGATATGCTGATGATACATAGCTGCATCGTTCCACTACTTTCCAAAACTCCATAACCATTTTAGGGCTGCTAGACTGCCTGTTTGACATCAAGCCTTGGCTCAGTTAAAATTTCCTTCAGCTTAACATTGGGAAGATTGAAGCCATAGGCTTTTAATATTTGCCATAAACTCTGCTCCCTTGATATTAACTCCATTCCCCTCCTTGGCTCAGTCAGTGTCATAAGAACATAAAAACATAAGAAATAGGAGCAGGAGTAGGCCAGTTGGTCCCTTGAGCCTGCTCCGCCATTCAATAAGATCATGGCTGATCTGATCTTGGGCTCAGTTCCACTTCCCTACCCACTCCCCATAACCCTTGACTCCCTTATCGTTTAAAAATCTGTCTATCTCCACCTTAAATATATTCAATGACCCAGCCTCCACAGCTCTCTGGGGCAGAGAATTCCACAGATTTACGACCCTCTGAGAGAAGAAATTCCTCCTCATCTCAGTTCTAAATGGGCGACCCCTTTTCTGAAACTTTTCTAGATTCCCCCACCAGTGGAAACATCCTTTCTGCATCTACCTTGTTGAGGCCCTTCAGTATCTTACATGTTTCAATAAGATCACCTCTCTTTCTTCTAAACTCCAATGAGTATAGACCCAACCTGCTCAACCTTTCTTCATAAATCAACCCCTTCATCTCAGGAATCAACCTAGTGAACCTTCTCTGAACTGCCTCCAATGTAAGTATATCCCTCCTTAAATAAGGAGACCAAAACTGTACGCGGTACTCCAGGTGTGATCTTATCAACGCCTTGTACAGTTGTAGCAGGACTTCCCTACTTTTAAACTCCATCCCCCTTGCCTTCCTGACTACTTGTTGTACCTGCATACTAACTTTTTGTGTTTCATGCACAAGGCACCCCCAGGTCCCTCTGTACTGCAGCATTTTGTAATCTCTCTCCATTTAAATAATAACTTGTCCTGTTGGGCCCCAAGCTTAGTTTCAAACTCCAAATTCTCTCCATCACCGAGACCATTTATTTCCACCTTTCCACCATTGCTTGCCTCCACCTCTACTTAAGCTCTTTTACTGCTTTTTTCACTTCCAGACTTAATATGGTTTTTGCTGGCCTTCCTTTATCCATGCGCCATAAACTCCAGCTTGCCCAAAATGTGGCTGCCTGCATTTTGCACTGTACTAAGCTTGACTTGTTCATCACTCCTGTCCTCACTGACCCTCAATAGCATCATATTCCACAACACATTAAATGTAAAATTCTCATTTTCAAATCCCTCTATGGTCTCATTGCAATCTCCTCCAGACTTGTTTTCCCACCCCTGCCCATATATCCTGCAATAAAGAGAGAGAGTGCTCGACTTGCTCTCAGGACTTATCATTTGACAGTGTGAGCCAGCCATGATGAGGGACGCAACAATGATATGATGATGACACTAATTCATTCTCCCCTAGCCTTTGCTAAGTACCTCACTACAGCTATGCAGCTGAAATCAAGAATTTAGCAACATAGAGGCATCAGCCCTAATTCATCAGTCTTACATAGATGTAAATATTATTCCATTTGGACTTTTATAGTAATATGTGGATCAAAACTGAGACAGGTTTAATTAAAAATCTGTACTGGGGTTTTCACAATAATGATGTGATTAAATGCACTACTTGTTGTGATGAAAAGACAAACATCCAGGAGGATCCCAGGTTCGATCCTGGTCTCTGTTGCATTAGTTGATCTCAGCTAGGGGACAATGGGCCACTAAAACTAGATTCAGTGTCCCTCAGCGATGGACGAAAAATGAGCCAGTGTTGCAGCTCCAAATTGTTATTCCTGATCCCATTTGAAAAGTGTCCAAGCAAGGGCAGAATTGGGCTTGGCTGTGGCGACCCCATGTTTGCAAAGCCTACTGATATTGTATAAACTTGTACATGAAGGCTGGTAACTTGGGAGAGATTCCAGTGAGCTCCTGATGCCGATGGAACCGTGCTTCAGCATAAGTCAGTGCCTTCACAAGAGGAGAATAAATGGAGAAAAACTCTACTGCAGTAAAGGAATTAATATTCTGTATGAATTACATCAACAGTTCTAAACAGCTGAAATTGTGGTCAAAAATTGAACTTCTATTTTGTGAATTATTTTCTCCCTCCAGTCTGAATACCTGTACCTACAAAAACCTCCCGACATAAATATCTCTGTGAATTGAAAGATTAAATGGTAAGTCAATGGTGGATTCACCACCAGCTTTGTGTTTTGTGCAGATAACATTTTGACTGAAACTATGTCCAACAGTAAAAAAAATCAACCTACAAAATAACTCAAGGACATTTCCTGAAGTAAATGAATGTCTGAATTAAGACATAATTAGGACTCTGCTGTATGTTATGGTACCTTTTAAACTAGTGTATTTATTAACAAAAATATTCAGGTTTAAAAATCTGTCAAAATGTATCTTATGTATTTGCATAAATTACTTTATGCGTACCTTTTTATTATTTATATAAATATTAGGATAAAAAGGCCAGTAATGCCATTGTGCCACCATAACTGCAGATTTTTAAAATTCAAAGACCCCAATTCCAGGACATTTAGCTGCCCATCTCGCCCCAAATGGGGAGTGGGCAATTTCGCCCCCATAATCTTAAAATTCAAGCTCGGCCAGTTCGGAGTGAAACCAGGAAATCTGGAACTCTCTCCCATAAAAGACTGTGGATGCTGGGTCAGTTGAAATTTTCAAGACAGAAATCAATAGATTTTTATTAGGTAAGGGTAAAACGGGATATGGAGCAAAGGCAGGTAAATGGAGTTGAGGTACAGATAAGCCAGGATCTGCTAGAATGGTGGAACAGACTCAAGGGGCTGTATGGACTACTCCTGTTCCTAGAACATTAATTAACTAGACAAAATAATTAATGATTGGTGCCACTCAAATACTTTATGTAAAATGTTAAAACACCAGCCTGTTTTTATCCTCAATTTCATCACTTTCTAAAATATTTATGCTGTTGCAACTCTAACATGTTAGTCTCACGCTGCCATATTCTACATGAAATGTTCCTGATCTTTTTCAGGTCATCAGGAGGTGGCCTAGAACAAAGATCAGGTTTTTTGCCACAGAGAGAAAATAAAATCATAAGCAAGTCACTCCACTGGTGTAACACAAGTTATAAAGGCTGCTTCATGAGAGCCACTGGCAGACAAATGGGACCAAATGGCTGCACTGTACTGCAATGCCAGGCACTAACTTCCTACCTCGGAACTTCATATTTGTGTGTTTGTTGTGTGTGTGCATTTGTATATCCTGCCCATTCTAACTTCCATTTGCCAATCACCCCATCCTTTCTGACCTACATTGGCTCCCTGTCACCTAACACAACGAACTTGAAATCCTTATCCTCAACTTTGAATCTCTTCATGGTCTCACCCCACTCTACCTCTGCAGCCTCTTCCAGCTTTATATCCCCTCCTGCACCCTATAGTCCTTCTGTATGCTTGGCTGCACACTCTCGAACTCCCTCCCTAAATGCCTCCAAATCTCTACTTCTCACTCCACCGTTTAAAAACGTCTTAAAATGCATCTTGTTGACCAGCTTTGATCACCTTTCCTAACTCACCTATAATGGCTGTGTTTGTTGCTTTTTGGTATTCCCTCTTTAAAGTCTTAGAACATTTTGCTACATTAGGGTTACTATAATAAATGCAAGATATTGTGCAATGTGAGGAAGGGAAACAACAATGTGACATAAATGGAAACTACTGGATATATTTTCCTCCAGACACTGATGTGAGTGAAAATATCAGTATGAATGAGAAATGGGTTTCACATGGGGTGAGGAAGGAATTGTACAGTTGGTGCACTGGATAAATGCTGTGTCCTTACACACTACAACAAATCAACACGAGGCACATACTGGAGACAAGGTCACTCTGTGACCTATACCTTTATTCACAGGACCAAGAAGTGATGACCCTGCGTGGGACCTCCCTTTATATACCTGGATGACCAGGTGAGGAGTGTCTCCCACAAGTTCACCCCCTGTGGTCAAGGTGTGCATTTCTCAGGTGTATACAGTGTACAGTGTTGTTACATAAAGGTTACAGTTATGTGAGGGTTACAAACATGACATCACCTCCCCACAACGTCTTTGGGTCAAAGGGCGAGTCTTTCAGGCGGTCGGCGCTCTCTCGTGGAGCGCCGCAGTTGGGGCTCTGGTTGTTGAGCCTTGGCATGCATCTTTGTCACCTGTGGTGATTCCGGCTCGTCCAGGCTGGCCGCAGGGACTGTGCATGCTGCTGATGGTTCTTGTTGCTCGTTCTCTGGCAGTGGTGTGGGCAGCATTTCATGCTGTTCCTCAGGTTTCTCAGTGTCCATGCTGAACCTTTTTTTAACTTGGTCCAGATGCTTGTGGCATATCTGCCCATTGTTGAGTCTGACCACTATGACCCTATTCCCCTCTTTACCAATTACAGTACCCTCGAGCCACTTGGGCCCCACAGCGTGATTAAGAACAAATGCAGGAACATCGATTTCTATCCATCTCCCCTTTGAGTTACGGTCATGGCACTCATTTTGGGACTGGCGCTTGCCTTCAACAATGTCTGACAAGACTGGATGAATGAGGGACACCGGAGTTTTAAGTGTACGTTTCATGAGTAGTTACGCTGGCGGGACTCCCGTGAGCGAGTGCGATCGGGACCTGTAGGCCAGCAGGAGGCGCGATAGACGGTATTGAAGGGAGGGTCCTTGAATCCGGAGCATGCCTTGTTTATGATTTGGACCGCACGTTCCACCTGGCCATTGGAAGCCGGCTTGAACGGCGCTGCCCTGACATGTTTGATGCCATTACCCGACATGAACTCCCGGAATTCATAGCTAGTGAAACATGGGCCGTTGTCGCTAACTAGGATGTCCGGCAAGCTGTGGGTCGTAATGACCGCACGCAGACTCTCCACTGTGGTGGATGTCGTGCACAAATTCAGGATGATGCACTCGATCTATTTCGAGTATGCATCAACAACAATGAGGAACATTTTTCCCATGAACGGGCCCGCGTAGTCTACATGAATACGTGACCGTGGCTTGGTGGGCCAGGGCCACGGGCTGAGTGGGGCCTCCCTGGGGGCATTGCCCAGCTGGGCACACATCGTGCACCTGCGAACACAGTGTTCCAGGTCTGCATCAATTCCCGGCCACCATACATGTGACCGGGCAATGGCCTTCATTAACACAATGCCTGGGTGCTCACTGAAGAGTTCCCTGATGAATGCTTCCCTTCCCTTCTGGGGCATAACTACTCGGCTGCCCCGTAGTAGGCAGTCGGCTTGGATGGAGAGTTCATCCATCCGTCTGTGGAATGGTCTGACCTCTTCAGGGCATGCTCCGTGTGCGGCGCCCAATCCCCAGTCAGGACACATTTCTTAATCAGAGATAGGAGGTGATCTCTGTTTGTCCAGGTTTTGATCTGGTGGGCTGTGTTGGGGGAGCCTGCGCTGTCAAAGGCATCGACAGCCATGACCATCTCCGTGCTTTGCTCCGCTGCCCCCTCAATGGTGGCCAGTGGAAGCCTGCTGAGCGCGTCAGCGCAATTTTTGGTGCCTGGCCGGTGCCGTATGGTGTAGTCATATGCAGCCAGCATGAGAGCCCATCGCTGTATGCGAGCTGATGCATTGGCATTGACCGCTTTGCTGCCGGACAACAGGGATGTTAACGGCTTGTGGTCCGTTTCTAACTCGAACCTTCTGCCAAAAAGGTACTGGTGCATCTTTTTCACCCCGTAGACACATGCGAGTGCCTCCTTTTCAACCATCGTATACCCCCTTTCTGCTTGGGAGAGCGACCTGGCATGAGCCACAGGTTGGAGTTGGCCCTCAGCATTACTCTGCTGCAACACGCACCCAACCCCATAGAATGATGCATCGCATGTCAAAACCAATTTCTTACAGGGGTCGTACAGGGTCAATAACTTATTAGAACAAAGCAGGTTCCGCGCCCGATTGAAAGCCCGTTCCTGACAGCCCTCCCAAACCCAATCGCAACCCTTATGCAGGAGCACGTGTAGCGGCTCCAACAATGTACTTAAGTTCTGCAGAAATTTCCCAAAATAGTTCAATAGTCCCAGAAATGAATGCAACTCCGATGTGTTGCCGGGCCTGGACGCGCGACGGATCGCCTCAGTTTTGGATTCGGTAGGCCGGATCCCATCTGCGGCAACCCTCCTGCCCAAAAACTCGACCTCTGGGGCCAAAAACACACACTTCGACGACTTTAGTCGCAGGCCTACCCGGTCCAGTCGGCATTGCACCTCCTCCAGGTTGTGGAGGTGTTCCTCGGTGTCTCGACCTGTGATGAGGATGTCGTCCTGAAATACGATTGTTCCGGGGATGGATTTGAGCAAGCTTTCCATGTTCCTCTGAAAGATAGCGGCTGCTGAACGAATGCTAAACGGACACCTGTTGTAGACAAACAGCCCCTTGTGCGTGGTGATGGTGGTCAGTAGCTTGGATTCTTCGGCCAGTTCCTGGGTCATGTAGGCCGAAGTGAGGTCCAACTTGGTAAACAGCTTGCCGCCTGCCAGCGTGGCAAAAACATCCTCCACTCTCGGAAGCGGTTTTTGGTCCTGAAGGGACACTCGGTTGATGGTGGCCTTGTAGTCGCCGCAGATCCTGACCGAGCCATCCGTTTTTAGAACAGGGACGATGGGGCTTGCCTAGTCACTGAATTCAACGGGTGAAATTATGCCCTCTCTTAACAACCTGTCCAACTCACTCTCAATTTTCTCCCACATCACATACGGCACAGCTCTGGCTTTGTGGTGCACTGGTGTGGCATGCGGGGTGATGCGTATCACTACTTAGGTGCCTTTCAAAGTCCCGACGCCAGGTTGAAATAATGACTCGAACTTTTGTAGGACCTGTAAGCATGAACTTCGCTCCACAAATGAAATGGCGTGCACATCCCCCCCATTTCCAGCTCATCTCGGCTAGCCAGCTCCTCCCCAAAAGCGCGGGACCATTTCCCGGAACATTCCAGAGTGGCAGCCGGTTCTGAGATCCATTATGTGTGACCACCAACATTGCACTGCCTAGCACTGGGATGATCTCTTTGGTGTACATCCGTAATTGCGTGTCAATTTGTTCAAGTTTGGGTCTGCTAGCTCTGAGTGGCCACAGTTTCTCGAATTGTTGGCTACTCATGAGTGACTGGCTGGCTCCTGCATCCAGCTCCATGCGTACCGGGGATGCCGTGTAACAGTACTCTTATCATTATAGGTGGCGTTCTTGTGTATGAGCTGTGGATGTTTGCCACCTGGACCCGCTGAACTTCAGCATCCATTGCTGTGTCCCAGGCATACCCCTGCCTTGCAGACCCCTTTTGTGGTTCATCCACTTCGTAAACCAGCCTCGCTGCGGGCTTCCTCCACATCCTGGCTAAATGACCACTCAAGTTACAATTTCTGCAGATGAATTGTTGAAACCGGCAGGTCTTCGCAGCACGTTTGCCCCCGCACCTCCAGCATGAGCTGAGATTGTTGTGAACAAAAGAGCTGTTACCAGGCATTCCTCTCTGATTGGCTCTTTGATTACCCTTGAGCACTCTGTTTGTGGGTGTCAATGGTCACATCCCGGGACGTATTGTCCCTTGTGATGGTGTAAATGTCCGTTCAACCTGCCATTGTCTCTGTTGAGGACCTACCCTAGAGTCTGTTACTGCCTGGTTGGTGTCGAATTGCCCTTGCCTGCCTGTGGGGTTCTGAGTCGCGTTTACCATGTTAACTCACTGCTCCATCGCCACGTTGGGAGCAGAGTTGCACGCGTATATGATCTTGGTTTCCTCCTCCCCCGCCATGAAGGTTTGAGCCATCAACGTCGCTGCTTCCAAGGTCAAGTCCTTGGTCTCAGTTAGCTTCCTAAAAATCCCAGCTTGACCAATGCCTTCAATGAAGAAATCCCATAACATATCTCCCCTGCAGGCGTCTGTGAACTTACAGAGGCTGGCCAAGCGGCGAAGGTCCGCAACGAAGTCCGGTATGCTTCCCGATGTCGGTGCAATTAGAATCGGTGTCGGGCCATATGTATACTGCTCGCCGGTTTGAGGTGCTCACCGATCAGTTTGCTGACCTCCTCGAAGGACTTGTCCGCCGGCTTCTCGGGTGCGAGCAGGTCTTTCATCAGCGCATACGTCTTAGGTCCACAGCTGGTCAGTAGATGCGCTCTCCGCTTGTCAGCCGCTGCCGCTCCCAGCCAGTCCTTCGTGACAAAGCTCTGCTGGAGCCTCTCAACGAAATCGTCCCAGTCTCACCAACACAGCACCGTTCCTCCGTGCTACCGGTGGCCATTCTCTTGAGTAGTTGATTTCCGTTTCTCGTCATCAAATGTTGTGTCCTTACACACTACAGCAAATCAACACGAGGCACATACTGGAGACAAGGTCACTCTGTGACCTGTACCTTTATTCACAGGATCAAGAAGTGATGACCCTGCGTGGAACCTCCCTTTATATACCTGGATGACCAGGTGAGGAGTGTCTCCCACAAGTTCACCCCCTGTGGTCAAGGTGTGCATTTCTCAGGTGTATACAGTGTACATAAAGGTTACAGTTATGTGAGGGTTACAAACATGACAGATTACGGGCTGGGAGACTTATTAAACTTAGTCCTGGTATTTTTGCTTCCTTTAGTCAGCGGGCCATTGATATTTGTGAGGGCTTCAGGCAAAGTATTAGGCAGAGGAAAGATAAGTCTGGCAGTAGGAAAATTGAAAAGAATTCCACGAGGGCTTGCATTTCAGCACTCCTACTAGTAAACTAGAGAACAGGATCAGGTGGAGACTTGGTAGTTATTGGTGTGTGTGACTGAAGGCCACAAAGGGAGAAAATGAAAATAATGGAAAAGCTATTATTTTCAATGTGGGTGGACTGAGGGAACTGTGCTTGTATGCTCTCGTCCGCCTGTTGTCTGATCCCATTTGTCATGTGACTGATGGAACAGGCATAGATGTGATTGGTTCATTGTCACATAAGTCACGGCAGAAGCAGGTAGCCTGGGTTAACGGCAAGGTTGAAATCAATTTTAAAATAAAATTTTAAAAAAGTTTGTGAAGGTAGATTAATAATTTAATTTCTTTCTAAATTATACCGAATTTATGAAATAACACTTTTAAGGGAGAGTGAAAAAATTAAGGCTCCCAATTTTATAGGGAGCTTCTGTAATAGCTCCAGTGAGAATTTGGAAGAACCCACTGGAAAATGGCAAGGGCCCAGTTGTGCTGGGTCTCTGCTGATTCTGGGATTTTCCAGTCGGCCTCATAAGTCTTACTGCAACATTCAATGGGAAGATGGCAAATGGCACTCCAACATGTGGGGTTGCCCTTTCAGCAATTGCTGACTAACAGTCTGTTGTTGTGATGTATAAGCAATGTAGACAAACTTCCAATGCTAATAATGTTTACCTGAACTTGGGATCCATTTAGACTACTTCCCCATTGGGAACACCTGACCTGTAGACTGAAAAGGAACAACCTAGGTTAGCAGCTATGATGTTCCAGGCATCAGACTACTGTCATTGGAGATCAATTATCATCTATATTCTCTGAAGTAGAAATTATTTTATGTATCCATATTGTATTTTTGTGTCAATTTACGATGTGAATATATAGCATAGAGTAAACTTTTCCAGCAAGATCTTGCATGCAGCCAGCATATATCAGAAAATTACAGGCAATGTGCCTCTGATTTTTTAAAATATTGCCAACAGTGCAGGGCCTCACAAATTTTACACTTGTATGTATGATTCTAATATTACAACATGGCTTGTATGTATAATTCCAATATTTTAGCATGGTTTACTTCCTCTACTATGGTATATTTTTCTTCCCTCTCTAAAATGTAACTTCTCTAAAAGTTAACTGATAAAATGCCAACAATGTACTGTTATGTTCAATTCACGGAAATCTAGATTAACTGCTGCTGACCATGCCTTAGCCATTATTTATTTGTATTTTGACAGGACAATACTCTGTTCAGAGTTATGACCACAGTGAAAGACAGAATTGAAATGTTGATATCTAATGTTGGAAGCAGGCGCTGGAAGAAGTAAAAGGGATTATTCTGGTTTGATAATGGGAAATAACTTTGCATTACACTGTGCATAAAGTTACTCTTCATTGCTTTTTTGAATTGGAAAGGAACCAAGTTCATCTGCATCCTTAATCATTTAATTTCATTGTTTTAAATCTGTGGTATTTTCAGCTGGCAATGTCTACTCTTGTATTGAAACATTTAGATTTTTACATTGGACTCAATTACATACAACGAAAAGTTACAGAGGTGAAGCAGCTTCACTACGATCCTTGTTTACAGGCCATTTCAGTTACAAGGGAACCTCTAGAGTTTTATTGAGCAAGAAAAAGCACGACTTCAGTGAGAAATTTTAAATGATTATTTCAAAATTTGAAGTTTACATATGGCCTTTCATAGTTGAAAACTAGAAAAAAAGGTTTGAGGAACTTAGAAAAATATGTTCACCACCCATCTTTTCAAATGGAGAAATATGTGTACCTTTTATTTTTAAGTTTATTGGGACTTTTAACTTTTGCCTTTCAAGCACCAGGTGTGACTAGCATGGAAATACAGAGATGCCGAGTATATTAAAGGACATTAAAAAATGTCGTCCTAGTAAGAGGACAATGGCCCGGAATTTGCTCTAATTCCGCCTCTGAAAACTGACCACAACTTCGGGATTTTGCGTGTGATGCAGAAATCCCGAAATTGCGATCAGTCATTGACAGCTCTGAAACAGGCTGTCCTGTGCCCCCGCCCACAGAGCCAGCAATCTGTGTAATTGGCCAAATCATTGAAACTGACAAAAACTTTGGCCCGGAAGGTGTTCGCTGCTGACCCAGAAGTACGCGCTGCAAAAGGATCTCACAATCCCTGTGTCGAGAACTTTGGATTTCCGACCTTCAATTCAATTCAATTCAATTCAACGGAAGTTAATGGGATTTCCCTTGTTGAAACTGCTGTGACATCATCTGGCTGTCTAAGCAGCCAATCAAAAGGCAGAATTCTCACAGCTAACAAGGAAGTGAGTAAGCTCTTAATATTGTTACTTTTGAAAATAGAGAGCGCAAAAGAAAGAATGGGGTTCTCACATGGGTAAATGGTTAATCTGAAATAAAGATGGACAAACTTAAAAAAACTTTTTTGGGAAAAGTTTCCTATTTTTATTAAAATGGACATATGCCACACTGCACAAAATTAAAATTAGTTTGGTCCTTAACATTTGTTTAGCAGTAATAACACTGTAAAAACCCGATTGTGTTCCTAACACAGATGAGACCTCACACAGGGAGGTTAAAATAACAGTGACCTCAGTCTTTATTAAGACACTCTAGAGTGAGTAACAGGCCTTAGGGGCCGGCTTATATACAGTGCTCCCAAGGGATGCTGGGATCCCTTGGGACTTCAGGGGATGCACTCCCTGGTGGCAGAACATGGGAGTGCATGCTTTACAGATACACAACATCACTTCCCCCCCCCCAAATTCAAAGTGAAAACTATTTACAAGGTGAGGCGGTCGGGAGCCTTTCTTTCCCTAGTGGACCGCCTCGGTACAAATGTCTGTTCTGGTGTGTTGTCTGTGCCCTCGCTGGGCTGGCCCCTAAGGCCTGTTACTCACTCTAGAGTGTCTTAATAAAGACTGAAGTCACTGTTACTTTAACCTCCCTGTGTGAGGTCTCATCTGTGTGAGGAACACAATAGGGTTTTTACAGTGTTATTACTGCTAAACAAATGTTAAGGGCCAAACTAATTTTAATTTTGTGCAGTGTGAAATATCTCCATTTTAATAAAAATAAGAAACGTTTGTTGTTGGCCCTGCAGGGCTGCTGGGTGATCCTGGCCTTGCTGGGCTGTTGAGCATGATGGGTTAGATTTCTTGGTCCGGCGTGGTGTCGTTGATCCTTTGGGCGTGTGCTGTGGGCTCGAAAAAGGTGGTGTCTGCTGTGGGTTGTTCAGAGCAGTCTGTGAACCGCAGCCTTGTTGGACAAATTTGCAGAAAGCACCTGGACCATTGTCTAGTTTGACTACAAACAACCTACTCCCTTCTTCAGTTATCACCATGCCCGCGATCCACTTGGGACCATGTCCATAGTTTAGCACATACACAGGGTCATTCAGATCAATTTCCCATGACACAGTGGCGTGACCATCGTTTACATTTTGTTGCTGCCGCCTGCTCTCTACCTGATCATGCAGGTTGGGGTGAACCAGCGAGAGTCTGGTTTTAAGTGTCCTTTTCATGAGTAGCTCAGCCGGGGGCACCCCTGTGAGCGAGTGGGGTCTCGTGCGGTAGCTGAGCAGTACGCGGGACAGGTGGGTTTGAGCCTTCTGTGACTTGTTTGAGGCTCTGTTTGATTGTTTGTACTGCCCGCTCTGCCTGCCCATTGGAGGCTGGTTTAAACGGGGCCGAGGTGACATGTTTGATTCCATTGCGGGTCATGAATTTTTTAAATTCGGCACTGGTGAAACATGGCCTGTTGTCACTGACCAGTATATCAGCCAGGCCGTGGGTAGCAAACATGGCCCTCAGGCTTTCAATGGTGGTGGTGGCGGTGCTTCCTGACATTATTTCACATTCAATCCATTTTGAAAAAGCATCCACCACCACCAGAAATGGACCCGCATAGTCGACATGGATCCTCGACCATGGTCTGGAGGGCCAGGACCACAAACTTAGTGGTGCCTCTCTGGGCGCGTTGCTCAACTGAGCACACACGCTGCATTGCCGTACACAGGACTCTTAAAAGTCAGAGTCGATAGCGGGCTACCACACGTGCAATCTGGCTATCGCTTTCATCATTACTATACCCGGGTGTGTGCTGTGGAGATCAGAGCTGAATGTCCCCCTGCCCTTTTTGGGTAGCACTATGCGGTTACCCCACAACAGGCAGTCTGTCTGAATGGACAGCTCATCCTTTTGCCGCTGGAACGGCTTGATTAGCTCTTGCAAAGTCCAAATCTGGCGGGCCGTGACAGGTGATTTATCATTTTCAAACGCTTCCATGACCATCAACAAGTCTGCGGGCTGCGCCACCATCAACAAGTTTGCAGGCTGCGCCATTTCCACCCCTGTGGTGGGCAATGGTAGTCGACTGAGAGCATCTGCACAGTTCTCGGTGCCTGGCCTGTGGCGGATGATATAGTTATATGCTGATAGCGCAAGTGCCCACCTTTGTATGCGGGCTGAGGCATTAGTATTTATCCCCTTGTTTTCAGTGAACAGAGATATGAGGGGCTTGTAATCGGTTTACAGCTCAAATTTAAGGCCAAACAGGTACTGATGCATTTTCTTTATCCCGAACACACACACACACACACACACACACACACACACACACACACACGCACGCTAATGCCTCTTTCTCAATCATGCTGTAGCCCCTCTCAGTCTTAGACAAGCTCCTGGAGGCATAGGCGACAGGTTGCAACTTCCCCACAACGTTAGCTTGTTGTAATACACACCCGACTCCGTACGATGATGCATCACATGCTAGCACAAGTCTTTTACACGGGTTATACAATATAAGCAGCTTGTTGGAGCATAAAATGTTTCTGGCTTTCTCAAAAGCAATTACTTGTTTTTTTTCCCATACCCAGTTCTCACCTTTACGCAATAACACATGTAGGGGCTCTAAGAGATGCTTAACCCCGGTAGGAAGTTACCAAAATAGTTGAGGAGTCCCAGGAACGCCCGCAGTTCCGTGACGTTCTGTGGCCTGGGCGCATTCCTGATAGCCTTTGTCTTGGTGTCTGTGGGCCAAATGCCGTCCGCCGCAATCTTTCTCCCCAAAAACTCCACTTCTGTTGCCATGAAGACGCATTTCAACCTCTTCAGCCACAGCCCTACGCGATCCAGTCGCTGGAGGACCTCCTCCAGGTTTTGTAGGTGCTTGACGGTGTCCCAACCCGTCACCAATATGTCGCCCTGAAAAACCACTGTGCATGGTACCGACTTGAGTAGGCTCTCCATGTTTCTCTGGAAGATCGCAGCAGCCGACCGAATTCCAAACGGGCATCTGTTGTAGATGAACAGTCCCTTGTGCGTGTTGATAGGTGAGGCCCTTTGAAGACTCCTCCAGCTCCTGCGTCATGTAGGCCAAAGTCAGGTCAAGCTTGGTGAACATCTTGCCTCCTGCCAGTGCTGCAAATAGGTCGTCTGCCTTAGGTTGCAGGTATTGGTCCTGTAGCGAGAAATGATTAATAGTTACTTTATAATCGCCGCAAATCCTGACCGTGCCATCAATTTTGAGTTTTGGAACAATCGGGCTGGCCCACTCACTGAATTCCACTGGGGAGATGATGCCCTCGCATTGCAGCCTGTCCGGCTCGATTTCCACTCTCTCCCTCATCATGTGAGGTACCGCTCACGCCTTGTGGTGAATAGGTCGTGCCTCTGGAACCAAGTGGATCCACACCTTCGCCCTGGAAAAGTTTCCAATGCCTGGTTCAAAAAGGGAAGGAAATTTGTTAAGAACCTGGTACATGAGGCCTCATCGACATGTGATAGCGCTCGGATGTCATCCCAGTTCCAGCGGATTTTGCCCAGCCAGTTCCTTCCAGTGTGGGGCCATCGCCTGGGACAATCCAGAGTGGCACCATACCCTCGTAGGTGACCTTGACCATGGCACTGCCCAGGACAGTGATGAGCTCTTTGGTGTACGTTCTCAGTTTCGTGTGGATGGGGCTCAAGGCTGGTCTGAGTGCCTTGTTGCACCACAGTCTCTCAAACATTTTTTTACTCATGATGGATTGGCTAGCGCCAGTGTTCAGTTCCATGGCTATGGGTAAGCCATTCAATTTTACATTTAGCATTATAGGTGGACATTTCATCGAAAATGTGTGCACCCCGTGTACATCAGCATCTGCCTCCTCTCCCTGAGGCTCAAAATTGCTTTCACCACCATAGACCGATCTTCCTCTGCCATGTGGTGGTTAGCAGGTTTTGCAGAGCTTGCGGCACGTCTGCAAGCTCGTTGGAGGTGCCCCATTGTTCCACAGCTCTTGCAAACATACCCTTTGAAGCGGCATGAATTGGCTGAATGGAAGCCTCCACAATGCCAACAAGGTGTGAATTGCCTTGCATTCATCCTTTGTTGTGGACTCTGAGTCATCTGGGTCACCTGAGGCCTGCTGGCAGTTGCAGACTCGTGGTTTCTGCCCTGTACATTTCTGCTTGCAAACACAGTTCCAGTTAATTTATGAACATTGTTAGCATTTGTGTGCTGAGAGATTTGTTTGGTGTTATCACTGGTGGACATAAACTCCTGTGCTATCGCAATGGCCTTACTGAGGGTCGGTGTCTCTACAGTCAAGTTTTCGTAGGATGGTCTCGTGGCCAATGCCCAGTACAAAAAAGTCTCTGAGCATCTGCTCCAGGTAGCCATCAAACTCACATTGTCCTGCAAGTCGCCTTAGCTCGGCGACGTAGCTCGCCACTTCCTGACCTTCAGATCGCTGGCACTTGTAGAACCGATACCTCGCCATCAGCACGCTCTCTCTTGGGTTAAGATGCTCCCGAACCAGTGTACACAGCTCCTCATACGACTTATCTGTGGGTTTCATTGGAGCCAGAAGATTCTTCATGAGGCTGTACATTGGTACCCTGCAAACCGTGAGGAGGACCGCTCTCCTTTTTGCAGCGCTTCCTTCTCCGTCCAGCTCGTTGCCTACAAAGTACTGGTCTAGCCATTCGAGACAGGCTTCCCAGTCTTCACCCACCGAGTACTTCTCCAGGATGCCCACAGTTTGCTTCATCTTGCGTTGGATTCATATACTCGTCGCCAGTTATTGTGTTCCTAACACAGATGAGACTGCACACAGGGAGGTTAAAGTAACAGTGACCTCAGTCTTTATTAAGATACTCCAGAGTGAGGAACAGGCCTTGGGGGCCGGCTTATATACAGTGCTCCCAAGGGATGCTGGGATCCCTTGGGACTTCAGGGGATGCGCTCCCTAGTGGCGGAACATGGGAATGCATGCTTTACAGCTACACAACAAACCCCAGTTACACTTAATCCCTTTGGGTCTAACTTTTAGTGGTGAATTTAACAGAGTACTTACTGTGGATGAGCCTAAGTTTTCATCAGTTTCAATGATTTGGCCGATTACACAGATTACTGGCTCTGTGGGAGGGAGCACAGGACAGCCTGTTTCGGAGCAGTCAATGACTGACCGCAACTTCGGGATTTCTGCATCACACGCAAAATCTCGAAGTTGTGGTCAGTTTTCAAAGGCGGAATTAGGGCGAATGCTGCCAGTTCACCGACATCCCGACAGCAAATTCCGGGCCATTGTGTATACCCTTTCTCAAATCACTTTGCTAGTGGAAATGTTGATGGCTGTATAATTGAAATTACATTCTCACTCATATAAAGATGATTAAAAAACAATAGCTCTGGAATTTTGGTGGCCCATTCCACTGGTGCAAGTCTGCCTTAGTGCCAAACCAGGGAATCCATCCCAAATCTTCGGAACAAAGTCATTTGTTTGACCAATAATTCAGATGATTAATTTTCAATATTTAGTCCAAGGGAGGTATGGAAGATTAAAAATGGTTAAGTTTTACATAATCTCTCTATATATAAACAAGATGTACTTACATTTGTTATGAGGACTATTTGTTTTTAAAATTGAAAGTAGAAAGGATTGGATAGTATTGATGAACTCCCCTTTCACCTCTGGGTTTGACCTTGGAAACCAAGCGAGTGAGTTTACATGTTCATCTGTTGGAATTAGAGATTATAATTTTGCAATACTAGAAATGGGTTGTTGAAGCAGCAATTAACCTCTAACTTGGTCCATTTCCTAGCAGAAATGGGTTTACAACATGAAATTACCCATGATCCAGGACTGATTAACACTGAATTGAGATCCAAGTCAAAAAAATCCATAATGATACTGGCATAATGAACAAGATGTGAAAAAATATTTAAGTCCTCAGCACTTGCAACTCCTGCCCTGATAAGTACAAAATTCACCCCTCCTCCCAAAAAATTAGAAGTATATTTGCATCCGTAAATCTTGAAATTAGAAGAGTGGTTGTGATCTCAGGTTAGCTTGGGTTAGCTGCAATGTACCTCTTGTTGAAGGAATCCATACTGCGACTTTTATTTATTTATTGAGAAACCAAGGTTCATAGTGCACAATACCAGCAGGTAAAAAAAAATCATGAGAAAAGGCAAGGTAAGCCAAGATATAGGGCCCAAGTTTCGGCCTCAGTTGCTCCTGATTTTTTGGAGCAACTGGTGTAGAACGGAGTATCTTAGAAATTCAAATTCTCGGCATTTAGTTTGCTCCAGTTCTAGTCAGTTGGAACAGAATTATTTTTCAAACGGGGGCGTGTCCGGCCACTTATGCCTGTTTTCAAAGTTTCGGCAGTGAAAACTTACTCCAAACTAACTTAGAATGGAGTAAGTGAAGATTTTTGTACGCTCGAAAAAACCTTGTCTACACTTTAGAAAATCAGGCGTAGGTTACAAATTGGGCGTAGGGAATGGGGAGGGGGGGGAAGGGAAGTCATTACATTCTACAATCAATCCTCAGCTATACTTATACAAATATTATACAAATAAATCCAACCTGAATAAAAATTTATAAGCAAAGAAAAGATTAAATAAACCATGCTCCTACCTGTGTGAAAGTGCTTCAGGCAGGCCTTTCATGTTGGAGACAGGCAGGGGTGTGGCGTCAGTGTCTCGACGGCAGCCCCAACAGCGGCAGCAAGCAGCCTTCGAGCTGAGCTGCTGTGCTGCAGGCAGGCCTTCATTCTCTTAGTGGCTGGCCGGCAGCCGAAGGATGAACACCGGAGGCACACAGCTTTTCAAGGGGGTTGAGGCCATTCGGCCATGGGATAGGAACGGCGTCAGTGGCTGGCCGGCAGCCGAAGGATCAACACCGGACACACGCAGCTTTTCAAGGGGGTTGAGGCCATTCGGCCACGCTTAAGGGGCGGCGTCAGTGGCTGGCCGGCAGCCGAGTCCTTTTAAAAATGGCCGAGTGCCAATGTTTGTTTGATACTGTGCGTGCGTGCACGCTCCAACGCGCACGCACAGGGTTGCCGGCACCACGTTGGCTCATTTAAATTGGACCCGCCCCCCACGACTTACAGAATCGGCGCGAGTGTTTGGCTCCGCCCCCCGCTGTGAAGTGCGTGCCGCGCCAAGCTGAGATCGAGCTCCGAGGAGCCGGAGAATATCGAAGTTTTATTCTAGCGCACTATTAGAACAGGCGTCCAGCTCGGAGGTGCGCTGTTTTCGGCGCGGGCCGAAACTTGGGGCCAAAGTGGCTAGATAGCACTGAGTTTGAGTTTTAAAAGCCTATAATTGTAGAAGGAAGGAAAGACTGAAGGAACAGCTTATCCTGCTTATTTTGGTTTTATGTCCAAGGTGGGCCACTATATGGCAGATGCAGTTCAATGTAGCAAAATGTGAAATACTGCATTTAGGAATTAAGAATAGGGAAAGGAAAACATCTGAAATTTATACAATTTTTTAAATGGAGTGGAGGAATAATAGGACCTTGGTGTATACAGGCCATCAAGTGTAGATACATGTAGACGCAGATAAGATCATGAAAAGGCAAATAGAATCTCAGAGACATAGAATACAACAACAACTCACATCGCACCTTAAGGGATGGAAATTGCCCCCCCGCCCAAAACTGGGCGCTCCCACCCCGTTTCGATGGTTTTTAAGCATAGCTGCAGTTCAGGTCACCTCTTGAGCAACATTCGGCTCTTTGTTTTTTTTCTCTGATCCGGAACTCGATTATAATGGGGCGGTGACTATACTTGAGGGGCGGATATGAGGTGGTGACAGCTACTATGGGGTGTAAGATGGGTGCGGAACAGAGCAACCGCCGTGATGATGCCATCATGGCGCCGCGTCACCACGGCTCTCCCCTTAACTTAAAGGGGAGAGCCTCCGCGATTATAAAACTGCAAGCCACTGGGCCACCAGGGAGGGTTTCGGCCGGGCTCGCGGCCTGCCACCCAAGAGGGGGTGCCAGGTTGCCTGTTGGCGGCCAGCTGAACCGGGGGGCATATTAGTTGGGCTGACATGGCAGTCGGCCGACAAAAAAAAACATGGTGGCAGTGGCAGTGAGCCCTCCCCTTTAAGGGAAGCCACACCGCTGCTGCAGAAGGCCTGAGCTTCACTGCACCACTGGGAAAAAGGTTGTTTTGGCACTGCCGGGTGGGCCGAAGATTTTCCGAAGGGAATGTCGCCATCGGGGGGTTAGATTGGCGGTGCGCACGGTGATGACGTGCTTAAGACAGATTGGCAGCAGCGGAGCGGTGGGGGGGGGGCGGGGGGAGTGCACGGGGATCAGGGCACCGCTGGGAAAACTCGAAAGGGCAATTGGGCCATTCCGCCAAAAGTAGGCGGCCACTCCACTCCGCAACGTGGCTGCTGATTTGCGGTGGTAACAGGCTTTAAGGCAAGGGGCAATTTCGGCCCCTTAATGTAGTAAAATGTCCCAAGGCGTTTCACAGGAGCTTAATGAAGAGTTAGTTATGAAGATAGAGTTGAGACCTTATTCACGGGAACTGAGAAGGTTAATGGGTGACGTGATAGAGGTCTTCAAGGTTATGAAGGGTTATAATAAAATAAATAGTAATATGTTGTTTCCAATAATATAGAAATGATGGGGGCACAAATTTAAGATAATCACAAAATAATTGACGTGGTGGTTAGAAAAAAATATTTACAGGGTAGAATGGGTAGAATGTGGAATTCTCTGCCACAACTGGTTGGTGCAGCAGTGTAAGTTATTTTAAAAGAATTAAATTGTGTTTATTGAAAAGGAAAAATATTAAAGTGTATGTGGGGAGCAAACATAAATGTAGGATCGAACTCGATGACTCATGTGGAGAAAAACACCAGTGCAGATTTGATACATCACAGAAACAAACCATAAAATGTATCATCCTGTGTTTCTATGTACAGTGTGTAATGCAATGTTAGCCTGTTGTATTTCACTCGTGGACTTTTTAGAATTAGAATCCTCTCGCAGGACAAAAAGTATATCTTTCTCTGCAGTGAAATATCGAAGTTGAATTTAAGCACATTTAGAGATTTGTTGGTTAAGAATCTTTTGTTAGCTATATTATTGATACTTATTTAAAAGACTCTGAAATTGTTCATGTTTTTTAAAAATTGTTTGGCATGTATCAATGAATCATGGTTGTTTACGCCTATATTTGTGTATAGATTTTCAGTTTGATTAACCTAAATATTGAGTTACGCATGTGTCAGCAGAATCATTAACTTTAATTTCTGGCGGTCAACTCCTGAGTTACTGTCAGTCACTCTAACAGAGTGCTTCTATTGCAAGGCATGAGAAAGCTGAGATGGGAGGTCAGTTCGGTCCTTATGTGGACCTATGTGACTGGTTGAAGTATATGGACTGAGTGCCTTTTTTCTTGTTCCTGATTTACATTCTTGATTTAATAACGCAATAAAAACACCAATTAATTTGTTTCTATGCTTTGGTTGCAGCTCTGATATGTTTAATTTGTTGGGACCAAATGTGGTATTAAAAAGTAATCACATAACACAACTTTATAGAAGTACCCTGTATTTATTTTAAACAGATATCTTGAGGCATTTTTTCCTTTTTTAAAAAAAAATCTATTTTGTCATTCATTTCTTATTTTCTCCCTTTCCCATTCTGTCAGTGGTTCTGTAACTGAAAACTTGGAGGGGAACATTCCAGATATTAGAAACTTTATCAACAGCAGAATGACATGCGGAAGTTACTGTGCTGTATAGGTTAATATGTTCATCTATTGGAATTAGAGATTACAATTTTGCAACACTAGAAGTGGGTTGTTGAAGCAGCTATTAACCTCTAACTGAGGGGCAGATTCATCTAACTAAGTGAGCCACATTGCAATTTCTTCATGATTAAGTGCCCTGCAGATCTCTCATCTATAAGTCCTATTGAGAGTTGGTACTAAGTGGGAGAAATTGGGGTCGCTTGCACCTCCCATTAGCGCCCCCGGGAGGCGCTAATAGGGCGCAAATGACTTTTTGCCCAGGTGCAGTGCCACTAACGATTCCTGCTAAATTCTGCGGGAGTTTAGCGGCGGTGGTAACAGGTAGCGCCCCGCTATGCTGCGTCGGCGATGACAATGTCATCATTGTGCGCAGCGACCCATTTTCGCCCCGGAGCAAAAATTCGGGAGTGACCCCTGAAGCTGCGCCAGGCGATGCCAGCGACAGCTTCAGGCGACCGGCCACTCGCAGGGCGCTAAAGGGGAGATGGCGTGCACGGAAATAAAAACATTGTCCGACTTACCTGTCGCGGCTCGTTGCCTTCTTGAACCATGATCTGGCAGCCCGGCGGTCCACTTGAGAGCCAGGCTGATGGCACGGCACCCCGCGCCCCGCTGGCCCAGGTAGGGCCCCGCAGAGTCTGTAGCTTGGCCCTCCCTTTTAATGAAGAGGAGTGCCCCTTCTATGCGGCAGCGCCAGGCATCCCAGTGCTTGGCATTGCGCCCCGCTCCTTCTGCTTCCGCCCCCTTTAGTGCCCGGAGACGAAATGGAGCGCGTTTTTTTTGTGCTGCATTTCCTCTTGGGGCTGGTAACCTCAATTTCGTGAGCGGTGCAGAACTTCCGCGCCTAGTGCAGGAACTTACGCCTCACGGATATTACCGCCCCCAAACAGGGCGCTTCGCAATTTCCCAGCCTAAGTCTTTAAATCCAGCAACAATACAGTGTAATTGATGTTTAACCTATGGAGACTACAATAAATATTTTCAGATAGGAATGGGATAAATAGCAGGTTTGGGAAAATCTGATTGCCACCAATTTAAGTTAACCGAATCTCCCATGCTAAAGAAACTGGCATGGCTGATAGCAGTCTCACATACTCACCCTTCAAAACAACCTAGCACGGTTTCATAAATTACCACTACAAGAAAAAATAAATCATCAGCCCTACCTGAACATGCCTTATTCCTTTTGTCATGCCAGCAACAGTTCCTATTGTTGCTCAAAAATCCATGTAATAGATGACACAAAAATAATAATACCTGTAGCGATAAATGGGTGAAATATGTGCTTATTCTTTCTACTTTGTGGTCTTCTGCTGTATATTCCATTTAAATCTCAGCTTGTGAAAATGTGCCTGTGGTTTTGTGCCCCCCTTCTGGTAGTTGCAGCATCGGTAATGGTGGAGGGGTCGGATAATAAAATAAAGCATTTTTATCAAAAATTAACATGTTAAAAATTTCAGGTCTGCTCTTGGTATTTTCTTGAGTTCAGCATCACTGATCCCTCTTGTAAGCGGATCCCACATTCCTCATGAGGATTTATCTTTACTATCCAATATATGAACATATCCAATATATGAAAGACCATCTGGTCCATCGAGCCTGTCCCACACAATTGCGATACCTTGTGTACCACAACATATACACTGCACCCCACCCAAAATCATGTGATCTCCTGGGAGAAGCAAAAAATCAGCTAAAAAACCCATGCCAATCTGGGGAAAAAAATCTGGGAAATTCCTCTCCAACACATCCAGGCGATCGAAACTAGTCCAGGAGATCACACTGGCTTTGAATTACCTGCAGTATCTACCTTCTGTAAGATATGATCTCCGTTGCAGCCAGAAACAAATCCAGCTTTCGCTTGAAGGAATTCAACAAGTTTGCATCTACCACATGAAACGGCAGCTTGTTCCAGAGGTCTACTATTCTCTGGGAAAAGAACGTCTAACCTAGATCTAGCCTTATACAACTTAAATGTGTGACCCCTGGACCTGCCTAACCTATTTAATTGAAATAAACTGTCAGCTGGAACACTGTCTATTTCCATCATTATCTTATAAACCTCAATCAGACCCCCCCCCCCCCCGAAGTCTACGCTGCTCTAAGGTAAAGAGTCCCAACTCTATTAACCTATCTTGATAACTAAGATGCTTTAGACTTGGAATTAGTCTAGTGGCCCTTTTCTGCACCCTTTTCAGAGCCTCAGTATCACTCACTCAGTAAGGAGACAAAACTGGACACAGTATTCCAAGTGCGGCCTGACTAAGGTCTTGTACAAGGACAAAATAGTACGCCTCGTCTTATGCTCAATTTTCCTATGGATACACCCAACACCCTATTTGTTCTAGCTATCACTGCACAGCATTGCTTATGTACCTTTAAGGATGTATGCACTAGAATGCCCAAATCTCTTTCGATCTCCACCATCTTTAATGCCTTTCCCTGGTGAGTATATGAATGTTGAGCATTTGCCCTGCCCATGTGCATAACACTGCACTTATCTAAGTTATACATCATTTTCCAGTCTTGAGCCCTTTATCAGTAAGTAACATTTAGCATTGTTGTTGATAAATTAAGTTAATCTAGAGGTTAAGTCATGGCAGGAGAGCTCAGACACGTGTATGCTCCTCCTGTAATATGTGGGAAGTCAGGGTTGCTTCCAGTGTCCCTGACGACTACATTTGCGGGAAGTGCATCCATCTGCAGCTCCTGACAGACCCCATTGCAGCACTGGAGCTGCGGGTGGATTTACTCTGGAGCATCCAAGATGATGAGAATGACGTGAATAGCATGTTTAGTGAGTTGGAAAAGGGTACACAGCCAGATAGGGAATGGATGACGAACAGGGAGAGCAGTGCAAGGAAGGTAGTTCAGGGGTCCCCTGCGGTCATCCCCCTGCAAAACAGATACACCGCTTTGGGTACTGTTGAGGGGGATGACTCATCAAGGGAGAGCAGCAGCAGCCAAGTTCATGGCACAGGAGGGCAGGAAAAAGAGTGGAAGAGTTATACTGGTAGGGGATTCTATTGTAAGGGGAACAGATAGATGTTTCTGCGGCCGCAACCGAGACTCCAGGATGGTATGTTGCCTCCCTGGTGCAAGGGTCAAGGATGTCTGAGCGGGTGCAGGCCATTTTGAAATGGGTGGTTGAACAGCCAGTTGTCGTGGTGCATATAGGTACCAACGATATAAAATGGGATGAAGTCCTACAAGATGAATTTAGGGAGCTAGGAGCTAAATTAAAAAGTAGGACCTCAAAAGTAGTAATCTCAGGATTGCTACCAGTGCCACGTGCTAGTCAGAGTAGGAATCGCAGGATAGCTCAGATGAATACATGGCTTGAGGAGTGGTGCAGAAGGGAGGGATTCAAATTTCTGGGACATTGGAACCGGTTCTGGGGGAGGTGTGACCAGTACAAACCGGATGGTCTGCACCTGGGCAGGACCGGAACCAATGCCCTAGGGGGAGTGTTTGATGGTGCTGTTGGGGAGGAGTTAAACTAATATGGCAGGGGGATAGGAACTTATGCAGGGAGACAGAGGGAAGTAGAATGGGGGCAGAAGCAAAAGATAGAAAGAAGAAAAGTAAAAAGTGGAAGGCAGAGAAACCTAACGCAAAAAGCAAAAAGGGCCACATTACAGCTAAATTCTGAAGGGGCAAAGTGTGTGAGAAAGACAAGCCTGAAGGCTCTGTGCCTCAATGCAAGGCGTATTCGGAATAAGGTGGATGAATTAACTGTGCAGATAGCAGTTAACGGTTATGATGTAATTGGCATCACGGAGACATGGTTCCAGGGTTCCAAGGCTGGGAACTCAACATCCAGGGGTATTCAACATTTAGGAAGGACAGACAGAAAGGAAAAGGAGGTGGGGTGGCATTGCTGGTTAAAGAGGAAATTAATGCAATCGTAAGGAAGGACATTAGCTTGGATGATGTGGAATCAATATGGGTGGAGCTGCGGAATAGTGGGAGTTGTGTACAGACCACCAAACAGTAGTAGTGAGGTTGGGGGCAGCATCAAACAAGAAATAAGGGATGCATGCAATAAAGGTACAGCAGTTATCATGGGTGACTTTAATCTACATATTGATTGGGCTAACCAAACTGGTAGCAATGCGGTGGAGGAGGATTTCCTGGAGTGCATTAGGGGTGGTTTTCTAGACCAATATGTCGAGGAACCAACTAGAGAGTTGGCCATCCTAGACTGGGTGATGTGTAATGAGAAAGGACTAATTAGCAATCTTGTTGTGCGAGGCCCCTTGGGGAAGAGTGACCATAATATGGTAGAATTCTTTATTAAGATGGAGAGTGACACAGTTAATTCAGAAACTAGGGTCCTGAACTTAAGGAAAGGTAACTTTGATGGTATGAGGTGTGAACTGGTCACAATTGACTGGCAAATGATACTTAAAGGATTGACGGTGGATAAGCAATGGCAAACATTTAAAGATCACATGGATGAACTTCAACAATTGTACATCCCTGTCTGGAGTAAAAATAAAACGGGGAAGGGCTCAACTGTGGCTAACAAGGGAAATTAAGGATAGTGTTAAATCTAAGGAAGAGGCATATAAATTGGCCAGAAAAAGCAGCAAACCTGAGGACTGGGAGAAATTTAGAATTCAGCAGAGGAGGACAAAGGGTTTAATTAAGAGGAGGAAAATATAAGAGTAAGCTTGCCGGTAACATAAAAACTGACTGCAAAAGATTTTATAGATATGTGAAGAGAAAAAGATTAGTAAAGACAAACGTAGGCCCCTTGCAGTCGGAATCAGGTGAAGTTATAATGGGGAACAAAGAAATGGCAGACCAATTGAACAAATACTTTGGTTCTGTCTTCACGAAGGAAGACAAAAATAACCTCCCGGAAGTACCAGGGGACCGAGGGTCTAGTGAGAAGGAGGAGCTGAAGGATATCCTTATTATGCGGGAAATTGTGTTAGGGAAATTGATGGGATTGAAGGCTGATAAATCCCCGGGGCCTGATCGTCTGCATCCCAGAGTATTTAAGGAAGTGGCCCTAGAAATAGTGGATGCATTGGTGATCATTTTCCAACAGTCTATCGACTCTGGATCAGTTCCTATGGACTGGAGGGTAGCTAATGTAACACCACTTTTTAAAAAGGGAGGGGGAGAGAAAACAGGTAATTATAGACCAGTTAGCCTGACATCAGTAGTGGGGAAAATGTTGGAATCAATTATTAAGGATGAAATAGCAGCACATCTGGAAAGCAGTGACAGGATCGGTCCAAGTCAACATGGATTTATGAAAGGGAAATCTTGCTTGACAAATCTTCTGGAATTTTTTGAGGATATAACCAGTAGAGTGGACAAGGGAGAACCAGTGGATGTGGTGTATTTGGACTTTTAAAAGGCTTTTGACAAGGTCACACATAAGAGATTGGTGTGCAAAATCAAAACACATGGTATTGGGGGTAATGTGCTGACGTGGATAGAGAACTGGTTGGCAGGCAGGAAGCAGAGAGTCGGGATAAACAGGTCCTTTTCAGAATGGCAGACAGTGACTAATGGAGTGCCGCAGGGCTCAGTGCTGGGACCCCAGCTCTTTACAATATACATTAATGATTTAGATGAAGGAATTGAGTGTGATACCTCCAAGTTTGCAGATGACACTAAACTGGGTGGCGGTGTGAGCTGTGAGGAGGATGCTATGAGGCTGCAGGGTGACTTGGACAGGTTAGGTGAGTGGGCAAATGCATAGCAGATGCAGTATAATGTGGATAAATGTGAGGTTATCCACTTAGGGAGCAAAAACACGAAGACAGAATGTTATCTGAATGGCAGCAGATTAGGAAAAGGGGAGGTGCAAAGAGACCTGGGTGTCATGGTTCATCAGCCATTGAAAGTTGCCACGCAGGTACAGCAGGCGGTAAAGAAGGAAAATGGTATGTTGGCCTTCATAACTAGGGAATTTGAGTATAGGAGCAGGGAGGTCTTACTGCAGTTGTACAGGGCCTTGGTGAGGCCTCATCTGGAATATTGTGTTAGTTTTGGTCTCCTAATCTGAGGAAGGACGTTCTTGCTATTGAGGGAGTGCAGCGAAGGCTCACCAGACTGAAGAGAGACTGGATCAACTGGGCCTTTACACACTGGAATTTAGAAAGATGAGAGGGGATCTCATAGAAACATATAAGATTCTGACGGGACTGGACAAGTTAGATGCGAGAAGAATGTTCCCGATGTTGGGGAAGTCCAGAACCAGGGGACACAGTCTTACGATAAGGGGTAGGCCATTTAGGACTGAGAGGAGGAGAAACTTCTTCACTCAGAGAGTTGTTAACCTGTGGAATTCCCTGCCGCAGAGAGTTGTGAATATATTCAATAAACTGGCATCATGAGGGAATTAGATATGGCCCTTACAGCTAGGGGGATCAAGGGGTATGGATAGAAAGCAGGAAAGGGGTACCGAGGGAATAATCAGCCTGATCTTATTGAATGGTGGTGCAGGCTCGAAGGGCCGAATGGCCGAATGGCCTACTCCTGCACCTATTTTCTATGTTTCTATGTGACACATTATGATCTGCCTGAAGCAGACGAGCATCTTCTACAGTTCCAACAGATCTTGGTGTCATCTGTAAATTTGCAAATTGTGCCAACCCCAAAATCCAGATCATTAATAAAAATAGTAAAACGCAATGGTCCCAACATTGATTCCTGCAGAACACCACTGGTGACCAGTCTCAAAATCTTTTGCCTGGATCCTGCCAGCCAGTTCTGAATCCAACTCAATATATTTCCACCAGTACCAGCGGCTCCGATCTTATAGAGAAGCCTCTTAGGTAGTACCTTTGTCTACTTAGATTTCCAAAAAGTTTTTGACAATGTCCATTGGGCTTCCCTCATCCACCAACGTTGTAACTTTAAAAAAAAATACATTTATTTGTGAGACATGACCTCTTTTTTTATGAAACCATGTTGGTTGTCCTCAATATGTCCTTCCCTATCCAAGTATTCAGATATTGCATCCCTTATGAGTGCTTCAAGCATCTTGCCTATTACTGATGTTAAACTGATGAACCTATGGTTCCTCGGGTCTGTCTTGTCACCTTTATTAAAAATGAGAGCTACATTATCCTCCTTCCAATCTCTAGGAACCATTCCAGAGTGCAGTGAGCTATTAAAAATACTGGCCAGGGGCTCACACAGCACATGTCCCACCTCCTGGAGGACCCTCGGGTGGATATCATCTGGCCTGGCTACTCTATATCTATTTTCTTAATTCTTTCTAAAACAATGGGGGAGAAATTCAGTTGTGCCACGGTTGCGGCGTTAATCCAAGCGGAGCAGTACTTTTAGCGCCTTGAAAAAATTTGCGCTTCCCGCCCAGAAATTTGTCAGAATCGGTCGAAGAGCTAACTGAAGTGATAAATCAGCCGTTGCACATCAGAGCTGGGGGGCGATAACAAAAGTTTGGTCGGTACATTTTGCAGACCCATTGCACATGTGTGGAACTCCGAATCAGATCCAGGGAAAAGCCGAGTCTTAAAGGCGCGGCATAGTAATGCACCCATTAAAGTATTCAAAATCACTTGTTTTCAACCTGTACTGTTATATCTGTCTGTCACTGCAAACTTGGAGGCTCACGCACCATGCTCTGTGTAAACGTTGCACTGACTGTGATCTCAGAGGGAAGCACTTCCTCATCCCTTAAAGTAGCCACCAGTTAACGACTCTGCAAACCTGTACTGACTGTTTTTTCCAGACGTTGTTATTGGTGCCGCTCATTGAGGCGCACGCACCGAATTTACCGACCGGGCACAAGCGTGCGTGTTGCACCAGGAATACGTCATGATTGGAGTGATCATCAGCAGCCAAGCACTAATGGTTTGCGCTCCCGATGAACCGCTAATGAATTTTCCGTCGGGGCGCTAAAACTGCGCGCCCGATCACTAAACTTTAATGCTCGCATTAACGCCCCCTCTGGCCGCTAACTGAGGCTATAGACAACCGAAGATCCAGCCCAATATGTTTATCTATGTTAATGTTACTAACAAAACTAGTATTATTAAATTCTAATATTCGAGCATCACCTTCAAGGGTGAAGACTGATGCAAAGTACTCATTTAATATTTCCGCCATACTCAGTGAATCCTTTGTAACCTGTCCTTGATCACCCTTCTGTAGCCCAATAGTCTTTGATAGTTCTCTGACTCTTTACATAACTAAAAAAACTCTTCCCATTACTGCCACAGTTGTCTACAATCCTTTTTTCCATGAGCCTTTTTGCTGATCTAATAGCAGCCTTCATTTTCATTAGTTGGCCCTTGTGTTCAACCTGTGTATTTGAGTATTAAATATTTTTAATTTATACAATCATTTCTATTTACATCTTACTTGTCTTTGTACATAGCCAGTCAGCCACCTTGGCTTTTTCTTACATGTTTGTTTTCCACATTTTTACTCTTATTCTTAAAAACTTTCCATTTATATTCAACATCGATCTCATCACCACTGAGAAAGGTTAGCCAATTTAACCGTTCCAAGTCATCTGCCATTTTGAAGAAGTTTGCTCTTCTGAAATCCGGTACGAGTTGCAGGTTCTCAGTACCTGTAGTTCTACTGGCCAATTGGAACCGTATAATGTTGTGGTCACTGTTGCACAAATGTTCCCCCACAAGGAGGCCTGATACGAGGTCAGGCTCACTACTCAACACCAGATCCACAATATGATTATCCCAAGTTACTTCATTAACATGTTGACTCAGGAAACAGTCTTGTATATTTTCAATAAAGTTTTCAGCTGCACTTCCCATCACAACAGCAGGTAAACAATCATGTCACTGAATAACAGGAAAATTAAAATCACACATCAGACAAAGGTGGCATTTTACATTAAAAGCATTAGTGATCTGTTTCCATAATAACTTATCACATTCAAGTGTCTGACCCGGGGGCCCATAACAATTACTGATAATTAATTAGCCTATGAGCTTTGTCCATTTGAACTCAGATAGCTTCAGCTGAGCCTGATGAGGCAATATCAAGTCTCTCTCCAGCTGTTAAATTCTCACTGATAAAAATAGCAACCTCACCTCCTCTTTGACTTACCCTATCCTTTCTGAAACCCTTGTAGTCCTTTAGGTGAATTTCTGTGCCATCATTTTCATCTAGCCATGTCCAGTCATATGATAGCATGACCTGGGGCACAACAATGAAATCCTATACATGATTAACTGAATACTGTCAGTTGTGGCTCAGTTAGTAACAGTCTCGGTCTGAGTCAGAAGTTTGTGGCTTCAAGATCCACTCCGCAGATGTGAGCATAAAATCTCGGCTGACACTCCAGTGCAGTACAGAGGGAGTACTGCACTATCGGGGGTGCCATCTTTCGGATGAGTCTTTAAACCGAAACCTCATCTGCTCTCTCAGGGGGAAGTGATCGATCCGATGGCATTATTCTAAAGAAGAGCAGAGAAGTTATTGCCGATGTCCTGGCCAATATTTATCCCTCAAACAACATCATTAAAAAAACAGATTACCTGGTCATTATCACATTGCTGTTTGTGGGAGCTTGCTGTGCACAAATTGGCTGCTGCATTTCCTATATTACAACAGTGACTACACTTCACTGGCTGTAAAGCATTTTGGGATGACCGGAGGTCGTGAAAGACGCAATATAAATGCAAGGTTTTTTCTCTTGTAATTTTGCGCCTACATGTACACTTCTCCAACCCATAAGGTGGACTAATTAACATTTTAGTGTGATGAGTCCAGATGCAAATCATCAAGCTACTTTATTTTGGATAATGCGTGAATGTACAAATTAACAGGTGGATCAAATCTCACCTTTCTTCAACTTACTTCAGTTCACCCTCGTGATATATAAAAATAACAATTTTTGTTAGCAGGTTAACGTAACTTTTTCTGGTCAGCCTTTTCTCTGAATCAGACTGGCTTAGAGCTTAAAAACGAGAGAGTGTTCTCTTGCTAGATTGGATTCCTTTATTAAATCTTGTTAAGCTAACCCAGATTCTGTGTTTCTCTCAGTTTTTGTTCCTTATTTAGAGATTAGCCGTGGCTCAATGGTAGTACTGTTGCCTCTGAGTCAGAAGGTTGTGGGTTCAAGTCCCACTCCAGAAGCTTAAGCACAAAATCTCAACTGACACTCCAGTACTGAGGGAGTGCTGCACTGTCGAAAGGGCTGTCTTTCAGATGAGATGTTAAACAAAGGAACCTTTGCTCTCCCAGGTAGAAGTAAAAGATCCCATGGCATTATTTGGAAGTAAAGCAGGAGAGCTCTTTCCAGTGTCCTGGTCAATTTTTATCCCTGAGCCAACATCACTAAAACAGAATATCTGGTCATTATCACATTTCTGTTTGTTGGACCTTGCTGTGCACAAATTGATGCCATGTTTCTTTAATTACAATAGTGATTACACTTCAAAAGTACTTCATTTGCTCTAAAACACCTGAGGATGTCCTCAGGCTTTGAAAGGTGTGATATAAATACAAGTATTTTTAAATTTCTTACCTGGACAGGAATTTGGTAGTTTGACCTCTTCCCTGTATGGGGGTTGGCCAATAAAACTGGTTGCTCCTCTTCTTAGATAAAGGTAATCTGACAACTAATGCCCACTGAGCACAAATGAATAGGCCATTTTAACATAATGGGCTAGAACTTAATCTCCTTAGCGCCAAAGGGCGATAAAATGCCTCCCACTGCTCTTTCACCAACTGGTGGCGGGTCCCACGCCGGCTGCCATTTTCGTCCCTCCCTTTGCCTGTAACTGGCAGCGAAATGGTGTTGTGGTGACGTCAGTTGGCGTGCAACGCCGAATTAACATCACCAATCCGACCTTCGACCCCAACACTGTATTCAGCGCTGGGTCCTAAGCAGCGTACAAGCAGGCTGACAGTAGCAATGTCAGCACCTCTTGAAGGGACAAACATATCATTCAAGTAAGTTTGGATTTAAGGTTTTGTATTTTTTGGGGGGACTTTATTGAAGTAGTGGCTTGCTGCAATAGCATTATAGAATGGTTACAGCATGGAAGAATGCCGTTTGGCTCGTCGAGCCCATGCCAGTTCTCTGCAAGAGCACCTCCCATGAATCCCACTCCCCCGCCCTTTCCCCATCGCCCTGAAAATGTTTTTCTTTCAGGTACTTATCCAACGCCCTTTTGAAAGCCATAATTGAGTCTGCCTCCACCACCCTTTCAGGAAGTGCATTTTAGATCCTAACCACTCACTGTGTAAAGAAGTTTTTTCTTATGTTGCCTTTGGTTCTTTTGCCAATCACCTTAAATCTGTGTCTTTTGGTTCACAACCCGTCTGCCAATGGGAACAGTTTCTCTCTATCTACTCTGTCCAGACCCCTCATGATTTTGAACACCTCTATAAAATCTCTTCTCAATCTTCTCCGCTCTAAGGAGAATAACCCCAGCTTCTCCAGTATATCCAAGTAAGTGAAGTCCCTTATCCTTGGAATAATTCTCGTAAAACTTTTCTGCACCCTCTCGAAGCTCTTCACATCCTTCCTAATGTGTGGTGCCCAAAATTGGACACAATATCTAGTTGAGGCCGAACCAGTGCTTTATACAGGTTCATCATAATTTCCATCTTTTGTACTCATCCTTGTTTACAAATCCTCCATGGCCTCGCCCCTCCCTTTCTCTGTAATCTCTCTCAGTCTCACAACCCCACGAGATATCTGTGCTCCTCAAACACTACACTCTTGAGCATCCCTGATTATAATTGCTCAACCACTGGTGGCCGTGCCTTCATCTGCTTGGGCTCTAAATTCTGGAACTCCCTCCCTAAACCTCTTCTCCACCTCTCTACTTCTCTTTCCTCCTTTAAGATGCTCCTTAAAACCTAACTCTTTGACCAAGCTTTTGGTCATCTGCCGTAATATATTAGCATGGATAGAGGATTGACTAACTAACAGAGAACAGAGAGTCGGGATAACTGGTTCATTCTCTGGTTGGCAACCAGCAACTAGTGGGGTGCCGCAGGGATCAGTGCTGGGACCCCAACTATTTACAATCTATATTAACGACTTGGAAGAAGGGACTGAGTGTAGCGTAGCCAAGTTTTCTGATGATACAAAGATGGGAGGAAAAACAATGTGTGAGGAGGACACAAAAAATCTGCAAAAGGACATAGACAGGCTAAGTGAGTGTGCAAAAATTTGGCAGATGGAGTATACTGTCAGAAAGTGTGAGGTTATGCACTTTGGCAGAAAAAATTCAAAGAGCAAGTTATTATTTAAATGGAGAAAGATTGCAAAGTGCCGCAGTACAGCGGGACCTGGGGGTACTTGTGCATGAAACACAAAAGAATAGTATGCAGGTACAGCAAGTGATCAGGAAGGCCAATGGAATCTTGGCCTTTATTGCAAAGGGGATGGAGTATAAAAGCAGGAAAGTCTTGCTACAGCTATATAAGGTATTGGTGAGGCCAAGCCTGGAATACTGCGTGCAGTTTTGGTTTCCATATTTAAGAAAGGATATACTTGATTTGGAGACAGTTCAGAGAAGGTTCACTAGGTTGATTCCAGGGATGAGGGGGTTGACTTATGAGGAAAGATCAAGTAGGTTGGGCCTCTATTCATTGGAATTAGGAAGAATGAGAGGTGATCTTATCGAAATGTATAAGGTTATGAGGGGCCTTGACAAGGTGGATGCAGAGAGGATGTTTCCACTGATGGGGGAGACTAGAACTAGAGGGCATGATCTTAGAATAAGCGGCCATCCATTTAAAACAGAGATGCAGAGAAATTTCTTCTCTCAGTGGGTTGTAAATCTATGGAATTTGCTGCCTCAGAGAGCTGTGGAAGTTGGGACATCGAATAAATTTAAGGCAGAAAGAGACAGTTTCTTAAACGATAAGGGGATAAGGGGTTATGGGGAGCGGGTGGGGAAGTGGAGCTGAGTCCATGATCAGATCAGCCATGATCTTATTGAATGGCGGAGCAGGCTCGAGGGGCCGTATGGCCTACTCCTGCTCCTATTTCTTACGTACTTATGTAATTTTTTCTTATGTGGCTCAGTGTCAAATTTATTTGTTTTGTCTTAGAACACTACTGTGAAGCATCTTGGGAAGTTTTACTATGTTAAAGACGCTATATAAATAAAAGTTGTTGTTGGTGTTGAAATTGCCATCCGCCCCATTTAGGGTGGATAATTCGAATTAACTGGCAAATTACCGCCATTACTGATGTGCCGGGGAATATAGGGAAATTGCCCACTTTTGTCTTTAAAAATCAACGGGCGATGTTGGGGCAACAGAGGGGTGGAAGCGAGTCGGGAGCAGTATGAAAGGCGGGCGGTGTCATCAGCGCCGTGCTGAGCACGTCAGTGCGCTGTGGATGTGCTGCATCGTGCTGACACATAGTAATGTCCTTCCCCTTCACTTAAAGGGGAGGGATGCTGCGTGGCCTCTTTGGCGCCCACTGGGCCACCAGGGAGGGCTTCGGCTGGGCCAGCAGCCCGGCACCCAAGAGGGGGTACCAGGCTGTTGGCGGGCTGAACCCGGGCCGCCATTGTTGGGCCGACTGCAGAGTCGGCCGACAATTAAAGTCAATTGTCTTTAAGGGCGGACATCCCGCCCAGCCACTGGCAGTTTCCCATCGCGCGAAGCTGTCCGGGGCATCGACCGGCGGAGGCTGTGCTCCCTTGGGGTAATTTCCCTTGTGGGGCGGTAAAGGGTCGGTGCATGCCCGACATCGGGTTGGAGCGCTGGGTGAAGTGGAAACACGGGATGCGACGGAAACCCTTTTCCGCCATCCCCGGCCCGGGGGTAATTCTGCATGGGTCGGACCAACTACCTGCCCCCAGTTGGAAAGACCTTACTGCCCCGTTACTGTCTCTAAGAGTGGGTAACGGGCCCCCCCTATACCTCTATTCATGAAGCCCAGGATCCCATATGCTTTTTCAACTGCTTTCTCAACCAGCCCTGCTACCTTCAACGATTTGTGCTTATATACCCCAAGGTCTCTCTGTTCATGCACCCCCTTTCGGATTGATGTTAAAAGTTTCTTGTGTGCAGGGAGTGCTGTTGGATGCTTGTAAGGACTCGGGTGGTAAAATAAGGTCTCTGAGGAGACAGAAAATGCAGCAAACACTCAACAGGTCGGGCAACATCCGTGGAGGGAGAAACAGAGTTCACGTTTCAGGTTGAGATGCTACCTGACCTGCTGAGTATTTCCGCATTTTATGCTGGCATTTCAGATTTATAGCATCCGCTCGCAGAGGAAACAGGAAGACACAGAGGAGGAAGAAGCTGAAGAGGACAAAACAGAGGGAATGATGCATCCCAGAAAGCCCCGTCGTGGAGATGGAATCATCTGCCTGCGGTCCCAGTGACCATAACCACAATTCCCCTTTCAACATTTGTCCCACACCTTACCTTCCCTCTGTTACTGACCATCTCAGTGTCATCTTGGCCACAATGCTGAAATAAAAGCCACCACAAAACAAACTTTCCAATCCACATACATACATCTGTCCATCCAATGTTACATCAAGAAATCAACTCATCACCCTTATACATTCTGTTAGAGACTGTCTTGTGTGTGCCTTTGCCTATCCTACTGATGTCACGCAATGCTACCCCAGGGGCTGCAGCATGACTGGTGGAAGGCTGCTGACTTATAGTGGGAGACACTGCAAATGTTCTTGCTGGTTGACCTTGAGGAGCTGGTGGCTGGGAATATTAAATCAACCATATTCGCTCTCCTCTCCCTCGTCATGGTCACCCACTTGCTGGACAGGCTGCATTTCTTGGATGTGTGAAATAAGGAAGGCACAAGGGTGGAGTTGTGGTGAGGGGCGGGCGAGAAAGCAAGAGGTGCATATGAGAAAGAGGATAACGCATGAGGATACCAGCATCTTGTATCCTTACAGCCTCGCAGCTGGCCAAGAACTGAGCCATGCCCCTGCCAAGAATGGCCTGCACCATCTCCCCCAAGGGGGTGAGGTGAGACTAGGAATGGTAGATGTGCCTCGTGATTGGTACAGATTGTTGGTAAGTGAGTGATTCTGGGCGGGGGGGGGGGCGAGGCGGGGTTCGTGCATTGAGGCAGTGTGTGAGGCTAGTGATGTAATTAGTAGGAGATGGCCTTTGAAAATGCATTCACTGACCTTCACCAGTGGTCTGAGGTCATGAAACTTCTTTGAGTACTGGAACCAGGTAGTGGTGGGGGCGACACTGCTGGCAGTGACGGCCTCGGTGATCTGATCCTACGTCCTTCTTTCTGGTCTCCTGGCCCCTGTGGGTAGAGGACCTCTCTTGCAGTGTTGACCCCCTGCGCAAAGCTGGAGTGCTGCGTGCGAGACCCTGGGTTCCCCATCCCAGGCTTGCTGAACCATTTGTGTTCGTGCTGAACCACTTTTACCATTTTTTTTAGATGTGAAAGACAATTCAGCTTTTGCGAACTCCATAACCTCGCTCACAGAGGCTGTAAGAAGCAGCAACGCTGACTGCGGAGGGGAACTTCAGGTCAGAGGCCTCCATTAACGCCACCAGGGCATTGCATGGTAAGTTAGCGCTGTGGTCATTTTCGGCGGCTGTTAACTCGAGTTGCCGGTAACACCAATAACTCATTTGGCACGCACAATGTTTTCTCCCAATGAGCCTAAATCACTAACAGAAAAGACTAAGTAACTTTTATTGTTTCAGTTCAAAGTGGTATGTGAACAGCAACATTCCATAAACTGGTCCATCTAACTTCAATATTATTCTCTTCCCCTACACCTTCCTCATATTGAACATTATTGAACTCATGTTAATGGGGATTTTAATACCTATGAACAAAATTTGAATTAATATTATTTTAAAATAAACTAAATCAAATTTCTTCCATGGTAACATGGTCAGAAATCCTGAAATCTAACAGTACAAGAAGTTAAAAACCAGCTTCATTAACAAAAGAATGTTTCAGTTCATTTTTGATATGTTTTGTTGCAACATTCTGGTCACTTTGTCTGAAGGTGTTGCCAATGGTGGACAAAGCTGTTCAACTGAAATAAAAATAATTGTGTGATTTGTTCAAATACATTTTTGATTGACAGTATTTTTTAATTTAACAGTCATTTAAATTCTGCTCGATACTGGTCTGAAGGTATTTATCAGTCTGACTTTTTCAAATCAGTGAGTCTGTCTGAAACCTTCAAAAAGAATTAATGAGATCAGGTAGCTTCTGTATTGGTGACAAACAGAAAAATAACTACTACATTAAAAAAATTACTGGTTAAATAGTTAGAATAGCACTTGTGAACAATATTATTTTTCTTTTATGTGTCAGCTTAGCTCAGTGTTGCCTTTGAAGTCAAAGGTTGTGGGTCAAATTCCACCTCAGGATTTAAGTACATAATCTAGACTGACACTAAGGGAGTGCTGCATTGTTCGCTGTGCAGTCTTTCATCCTCAATCTGCCATCTCTGGTGGAGGTAAAAGGTCCCACGATACTACTTTGAAGAAGAGCAGAGGATTTCTTTTGATGTTCTGGCCAACATTTATCTCTTAATCAATATCAACAAAACAGATTAACTGATCACGTACCTCATTGCTCTTTGTAAAACCTTGCCGTACCCAAATTGGGTGTCATGATTGTCTACAAAATAACAGTGATTATTGGTTGCAAAGCACCTTGGGGTGTCCGGAGGATGTGAACTGGCGCAATATAAAGTTCTTCCTTACCAGTGTGTGGGCATGGAAGCCTGGAGCAGGGGAGGGCCAAGGTTTCCTTGTGGGGCCTGGAGGTCATTCATGCTTCTCTTGGCCCACAAGAAATGTATATTTTTTTAAATCTTACCTTTCTTGGCCTCTTCTGGCCCCGAATCGCTTCTTGCCAGTGTTGGGAAGGCAGCACTGTTCTCCTGTTCAGGCCTCAGGCTAATATTGCAGTCGTGCCTTGATGACATCATATTTAAAGATCTGCATATTTAAAGAAACACCCCGCGGTTGGCGCAGGCGGGTATGCTTGCTGCTTACAATTTAAAATTGCAGTCGATCAGACATGAGTGGGAAGCCAATGGGTAAGTCTCCCGCTCAATTGTAACTGCCCCTCCACCCAGTTTCCGCCTCTGCTTGATAACAATTAAGTCCATTAGAACTTCAAATTAATGACATGTTGCATTTCATTCCTTTGGATGTGAGCCACAGTGGCGTGGGTTGTCTTGTTCTCCGTTACTCAATGCTTTCCCTTGACACATAGATTCTCTAGGCTGAACTCACATCCCACCATTTTGTGCCATAGCTTATCATTTCGCACCGCCCTCATCTTCTCTACTGCAGAGTACTGCTCTGCCTCATGGTTCTGCAGTCGCCACGTAAAGATCGTGGATGTGCAGCTAAACGCTGCCATGAGGACGTTGTCAGGGACATTTAGTTCCACTCCAACTGAGTGGCTCCCAGTGCTGTCCCACATTGCTTTTGCCTGCCATTCGCTGTCACCATGCTCTGTGAGGTGGAAAAAATCATGAGCATCATCGACCTTCCCTGTTGTGTATGCATGCCTGTTTACTGTGTGATGTCTGTAACACTGTTATGCCACATTGAATGTACCCTTATACTGCACACACCTTACTGGTACACCAGAGGGTGCTGCTGCTGGAGACCTAGGGATTGCCTGCACACGGCAGGTAACACAGTCTAAAAGGGAACTCACAGCTTGTTGTCGGCACTCAGGAGCTGCAAATAAAGGACTACAGGTCTACACAGTTTAAGTGTCATACCCTGCCTCGTGGAGTCATCACTAAAGGTGCCTACATACTACAACAACTCGCGACGGGAATATGAGGTCACGAACTACACGCTCAACATGTCTAACCTTAGCAACCTTCAGCAATTTACAGAGGGGGAAGATTGGGACGCTTTTGTGGAAAGATTGGAACACTTCTTTATAGCCAACGACCTGGACGGGGACACACCGGCCACACTACCGAACAAACGCAGGGCCATCCTGCTTAGCAGTTGTGGGCCCACCATCTACGGTCTTGTCAGGGACTTACTAGCCTCAGAGAAGACAACCACCAAGAGCTATGAGCAACTTGTAACAATCATACAGGAACAACTAAAACCGAAAGAAAGCATCCTCACAGCCAGGCACCAGTTCTACACTTACTGGCGACCTGAGGGCCAAGAAATTGCCAAGTATGCTGCACGCTTAAGAAGACTAGCTGCACCGTGTGATTTTGGCGACCACCTTAATGAAGCACTAAGGGACATATTTGTCATTGGAATCAGCCACAAAGGCCTCCTACACAAATTGCTCTCGGCTGATATCATGGTCACCCTGCAGAAAGCAATTCAAGTGAGCCAGGCCGACATGGTTTCGGCCAGCGACTCCAGGCGAATACTGACCCAGGACTCTAAACCGGCGAGCGCAGTGCACCGCATGGATACTTCTAAAGGCAGAAATGCTGCCCCGAGTCTGGCAACCCTGAGTCCGCCACATGGAGCAAACCGGATGGCCCCATGCTGGCGCTGTGGAGGAAACCACAGGGCCCACCAGTGCCGCTACAAAGACTATGCATGCAAAGGCTGCAAAGAGAAAGGGCACCTTCAGAGAATGTGCAGAAAAGGCTGTACTCACCACGTCTCTGATGAGTTGGCTGATCACCGGGGCTCCGACACAGGTGAAAATGAAGCTGCTCACACCCTGGAAGAAGAATATGGAATCTTTACCTGCTCCACCGGAAGTTCTCCGTGGATGATGGAAGTGGACATCGATGGGATCCCAGTCTCCATGGAGATCGACACAGGGGCGAGCCAGTCTGTGATGAGCCAAATGACCTTTGAAAAAATTTGGATGAATCCTGCCACTCGACCAAAACTGTCTCCTGTTCAGGCAAAACTGCTCACCTACACCAAAGGTAAAATCAAAATCGTTGGCAGTGTAGACGTCCAGGTCTCCCAGGGCGGCGTGTTGAACAAACTCCCTCTGTGGATTGTAGCCGGCGACGGTCCCACGCTGCTGGGCAGGAATTGGATGAACCGGGTCCACATCAGGCAAAGTGGCCCTGTGGAAGAAAAGACCACCACAGCCCTCCTGCAGGAAAGCCAGGAAATGGCTGCAGCACCAGCAGCACAAGGAGAAACACTTGTAATCAAAATGGCCACCGCCATGCCACCAGTGAGCATGGAGGAGCATCACATGACACCGAGCGGCCAATCAGATTTGAAGGCTCCCTTAAAGGAGACCGGTGACGAAAGAAATTTAAAGGGGAAGTTTCAACTATTTGAGTACACGGACTTTAAAGCTAAAGATGCGATTAAAGGGTGCAAGTATGAAAATGTATGCAATGTTACAATGAATTGTGATGCTGGTTCAACTAATGTGACTATGATATGAATGCAGGTGTCAGTAAGGTTAAGAACAAGTTATGCATAACAGTAATGATAGAGATTGTGAAATGCCTAATGTAACCATGTCTGTTGAAAGCAGGACACCCAAAAGTGATGCAAATGCTAGAATGTATAATGCAGACTCGACTATGTGTGATCAGAGCCAAGGTGTCATGTATACCGGTAGGACACTGCCATAGGACATTGTGTCCTACAGGGACCATGCTGATGCCAATGGAATCCCCCTGTGGGAGACCCCCAGGTCCAGCAGGCTACCTGACCATGTAGCCTGGACCTTTGGAACGAATGTGATGCCCCTTGCAGGACACACACACAGGCAGTGGGAGCAGACCCACTACAGGGACAGTGGTCAATGGGCAGCCCAGCCACCACCAATGGCAACCTGCACCAGACCAGCCCTACAGCCCCTGGCCACCAAGGTTAACACCAGGAGCATGAGGCCAATACCCTCCAGCTTCCCTGGCAAACCCTGGGATGACCTGACCCTCATCCTAATTGGTGGACAAGGAGCCCACCCAGTCTTGTGGCCCTGCCCACCACCCCACAACTACACACATCACAGTGTTTCCACACCGCCCACTGCTGCCGTAGCTATCTCCCCGAGGGATCCCACAACAGTGACACCCACTTGGTTTGTGTGTGAGGGAGGGAGGGGTCACACCTGGCAACCACACAACCCTCACCACAACCCCCCATAGCCCACCACTGATCACCTCCCCTGGTCATGACAATAAGGATATGAAAAATGCTCAGGGGGGAGTATTGTTGTGTATGCATGCCTGTTTACTGTGTGATGTCTGTAACACTGTTATGCCACATTAAATGTACCCTTATACTGCACACACCTTACCGGTACACCAGAGTGTGCTGCTGCTGGAGACCTAAGGGTTGCTTGCAGCATAAAAGGGAACTCACAACTTGTTGTTGGCACTCAGGAGCTGCAAATAAAGGACTACAGGTCTACAGAGTTTAATTATCATACCCTGCCTCGTGGAGTCGTTACTAAAGGTACCTACATACTGCAACATTCCCATCCACAAAGATTTGAAAAACCCACCATAAAAGCGTTTGAAATCACGTTGGCTATTCTGGGAATCAGCAGCCAATATTCAGGCAGCTGGTATCGACCCACTATCCAGATGAATCATGGGACACATGCAACATAAAGAACCAACACCTCATCACTGACCCAACAGCAGAGGTCCTTGGCTTCAACCTCCATCAAAGACAGTGGTCAGCGCTCAACTGAATCTGTACAGGGTATGGACAACGCGGCCACCTGCTCCACAAGTGGAAGATGAGAAATGACCCGAAGTGCGACTGTGGACATAAGACCCAGATCATGGAACACACCACCCACTAAGATCTATTGGAGGAGGCACCTCATTTCTCCACTCAGTATCTCGAGGCCATTGAACAGATAGCCAAACTAGACATCCCATTATAAGCTTTTCCCATCATACCGAAAGTAGTAGTCATAATGAATGCCAATAAATCCAACCAATCAGCAGTGTTGATTTGGGCCTCTGTCATATCTTGAAAATGGGCACAAATGAAGTGTAATAAAGTAGGAAATGTAACGATCAGTCCCAACTGAGCTTCACCTATTCTTTGCACATGAGGATTTTCCAATTCAGACTGGGACAGGCAGTGGAAACTCCCATCGAAAACAATAAAAGCATTATAACTACAATCAAAATGTGTAAGAGATGTTCAACATGCAATTCCCAACATGCGGACGTGCAGAACACCGGGGGAGATGTGGACACAGTACTTGAGGTGTTGTCTTAACAGAACATTATTCAGTTCTCCAAACTGACATGTTTGGAAAAAGAGAACATATGAAGGGATACTGGGCTGGTCAGGGTGAGCAGCATACCTGCCTGTTTCAAGCTAGAGGCTGCTTAACTATGCACCCTGTTTTCAATTTTTAAGCTCTGCCCATTTGTTTAACCATCTGGCTTCAACCATCTCCTTCACCTTGCACAGGCTGGGAGAGCAAATGGATGAGGGGGTCAATTGGATGACTGACCTCCTACAGTCTTCTCTTTTTCAGATCAGTAGGTGTGCTGAGCCATAGCCTGATAGCAGGAGCAGTTGCGCAATGGAAATGGAAAATCAGGCCATCACTCAGCATGGCAGCACGTTTGGATCTAGCAACCCGCCCCCCCTCCCCGCCCTTCCCCCTCTGCTGCCAGAAAGCCTGCTGGACCAGACTTCTCTGGCATCTGATGAATTGATGCAGTCTGCAGCTGCGCCCTCTCAGGCCCAAGCTCCCAGAGGACATCAACCACAGACATCTCAAGAACCCTTGACTGAGCCACAGCAGCCTTCCGCCACTAGGGAGCACCTCATTGGAACACTTAATAAGGCAGGAGAACACATAAGACAGGCATTAGAGTCTGACACCAGGGTGATAATAGTGTGTAGGCATATGTGTAAGATAGTAAAATTACAATCTTTTGAAACATTTTTGTATGCAGACTGTTCCAATTGTAACTGGTGACCCTGCACTGTTAGTTGACATGAATATCAATGATGCCTTCTTATGCACTGCTGCTCAGGGAACCATAGGTAGGTTGTCCTGGACTTGGTCGAGCTACAATACACAGACGACGCCTGTGTCTGCGCATATTCAGAGACTGAACTCCTAGTCATAGTCAACATCTTCACTGAGGCATGCGAAAGCATGGACCTTACACTAAACATCTGTAAGACAAAGGTCCACCACCAACCTGACCCCACCACACATCACTGCCCCCAGCCATCAAGATCCATGGCGTGTCCCTAGACAACATGGACCACATTCCATACCTCAGGAGCCTATTATCAGCAAGGGCAGACATCGGCGACGAGGTTCAACACCGCCTCCAGTGCTCCAGCGCAGCCTTCGGCCGCCTGAGGAAGAGAGTGTTCAAAGATCAGACCCTCAAATCTGGCACCAAGCTCATGGTCTACAGGGCTGTAGTGATACCCGCTCTCCTGTATGGCTCAGTGACATGCACCATATACACTAAACACCTCAAATTACTGGAGAAATACCACCAACGATGTCTCTGCAAGATCCTGCAAATCCACTGGGAGGACAGACGCACCAACGCTAACCTTGATCAGGAAAACATCCCCAGCATCGAAGCACTGACCACACTCGACCAGCTCCGTTGGGCGGGTCACATCATCTGCATGCCTGACACAAGAGTCATAGAAACATAGAAACATAGAAAATAGGTGCAGGAGTAGGCCATTCGGCCCTTCTAGCCTGCACCGCCATTCAATGAGTTCATGGCTGAACATGCAACTTCAGTACCCCATTCCTGCTTTCTCGCCATACCCCTTGATCCCCCTAGTAGTAAGGACTACATCTAACTCCTTTTTGAATATATTTAGTGAATTGGCCTCAACAACTTTCTGTGGTAGAGAATTCCACAGGTTCACCACTCTCTGGGTGAAGAAGTTTTTCCTCATCTCGGTCCTAAATGGCTTACCCCTTACCCTTAGTCTGTGACCCCTGGTTCTGGACTTCCCCAACATTGGGAACATTCTTCCTGCATCTAACCTGTCTAAACCCATCAGAATTTTAAACGTTTCTATGAGGTCCCCTCTCATTCTTCTGAACTCCAGTGAATACAAGCCCAGTTGATCCAGTCTTTCTTGATAGGTCAGTCCCACCATCCTGGGAATCAGTCTGGTGAACCTTCGCTGCACTCCCTCAATAGCAAGAATGTCCTTCTTCAGGTTAGGAGATCAAAACTGTACACAATACTCCAGGTGTGGCCTCACCAAGGCCCTGTACAACTGTAGCAACACCTCCCTGCCCCTGTACTCAAATCCCCTCGCTATGAAGGCCAACATGCCATTTGCTTTCTTAACCGCCTGCTGTACCTGCATGCCAACCTTCAATGACTGATGTGCCATAACACCCAGGTCTCATTGCACCTCCCCTTTTCCCAATCTGTCACCATTCAGATAATAGTCTGTCTCTCTGTTTTTACCACCAAAGTGGATAACCTCACATTTATCCACATTATACTTCATCTGCCACGCATTTGCCCACTCACCTAACCTATCCAAGTCGCTCTGCAGCCTCATAGCATCCTCCTCGCAGCTCACAGTGCCACCTAACTTAGTGTCATCCGCAAATTTGGAGATACTACATTTAATCCCCTCATCTAAATCATGAATGTATAGTGTAAACAGCTGGGGCCCCAGCACAGAACCTTGCGGTACCCCACTAGTCACCGCCTGCCATTCTGAAAAGTACCCATTTACTCCTACTCTTTGCTTCCTGTCTGACAACCAGTTCTCAATCCATGTCAGCACACTACCCCCAATCCCATGTGCTTTAACTTTGCACATTAATCTCTTGTCCCAAAGCAAGCGCTCCACTTGGAACTCCTACACTGCAAGCGAGTCCCAGGTGGGCAGAGTAATCATTTCAAGGACACCCTCAAAGCCTCCTTGATAAAATGCAACATCCCCACCGACACCTGGGAGTCCCTGGCCAAAGACCACCCTAAGTGGAGGAAGAGCATCCAGGAGTGCGCTGAGCACCTCGAATCTCGTCGCTGAGAGCATGCAGAAAGCAAGCACAGGCAACGGAAGGAACGTGCGGAAAACCAGTCTTCCCACCCACCCTTTTCTTCAATGACTGTCTATCCCATCTGTGACAAAGACTGTAATTCCTGTACTGGACTGTTCAGTCACCTAAGAACTCACTTTTGGAGTGGAAGCAAGTCTTCCTCAATTTCGAGGGACTGCCAATGATGATATAGACTTAGAAATTGGTTTGCCCCGAAAATGGGCGAACTTCATGCTGCCTGTTCATTTCTATGATTGCAGTGTTCAGCCCAGCGCTCAATACACTGCTGAGTGGCTGAACGCTCAGCAGGGGGCCCAGGTTCGTGCGAGGCGAGTACCACTTAAAGCTAGTCTGCACTACTTAAAGGCAGTCTGCACCTCTTAAGGGGTGGTGGCGGGGCTGCATTCTGCCTGCAGCAGATCATTGCACTGGCTGGGGAAGAAAGTGAAAAACAACGAATGCTGGCACATCAGGGGAGAGAGGTGCACCAAGGTTTTTGGATGCAGCACTGGAGGTCTTGGTGCAGGAGTTGGATAGGAGGAGAGAGGTCCTCTTTCTACAGGGGGCCAGAACGCACTCCACTCAATAGTGTAAAATACAGTGAGAGCAGGTAGCCACTATGGTGAATGCCAGCAGTGTAGCCCTGAGAATGTAGATGCAGTGCAGGAAGAAGTTTAATGACCTCACAACTGGAAACCACCCCTTTCAAAACCCTATGATGTAGGTCATCAGGTCTCAGGGATTTATCGGCTTTCAGTCCCATTAATTACTAATTCTAATTTATTTCAGTTCCTCATTCATGCTAGGCCCCTGATATTCCAATATTTCCAGGAGGTTTTTTGTGTCTTCTGTGAAGACAGACACAAGTATTTGTTTAATTTCTCTACCATTTCCTTATTCCCCATTATAATGTCTCCTGTCTTAGCCTATAGGGGACCTACATTTACTTACATAAGAACATAAGAATTAGGAACAGGAGTAGGCCATCTAGCCCCTCGAGCCTGCTCCGCCATTCAACAAGATCATGGCTGATCTGGCCGTGGACTCGGCTCCACTTACCCGCCCGCTCCCCGTAACCCTTAATTCCCTTATTGGTTAAAAATCTATCTATCTGTGATTTGAATACATTCAATGAGCTAGCCTCAACTGCTTCCTTGGGCAGAGAATTCCACAGATTCACAACCCTCTGGGAGAAGAAATCCCTTCTCAACTCGGTTTTAAATTGTCTCCCCCGTATTTTGAGGCTGTGCCCCCTAGTTCTAGTCTCACCGACCAGTGGAAACAACCTCTCTGCCTCTATCTTGTCTATCCCTTTCATTATTTTAAATGTTTTTATAAGATCACCCCTCATCCTTCTGAACTCCAACGAGTAAAGACCCAGTCTACTCAATCTATCATCATAAGGTAACCCCCTCATCTCCAGAATCAGCCTAGTGAATCATCTCTGTACCCCCTCCAAAGCTAGTATATCCTTCCTGAAGTAAGGTGACCAAAACTGCACGCAGTACTCCAGGTGCGGCCTCACCAATACCCTATACAGTTGCAGCAGGACCTCCCTGCTTTTGTACTCCATCCCTCTCGCAATGAAGGCCAACATTCTATTCGCCTTCCTGATTACCTGCTGCACTTGCAAACTAACTTTTTGGGATTCATGAACAAGGACTCCCAGGTCCCTCTGCACCGCAGCATGTTGTAATTTCTCCCCATTCAAATAATATTCCCTTTTATTGTTTTTTTTCCCAAGGTGGATGACCTCACACTTTCCGACATTGTATTCCTTCTGCCAAACCTTAGCCCATTCGCTTAACCTATCTAAATCTCTTTGCAGCCTCTCTGTGTCCTCTACACAACCCGCTTTCCCACTAATCTTTGTGTCATCTGCAAATTTTGTTACACTACACTCTGTCCCCTCTTCCAGGTCATCTATATATATTGTAAACAGTTGTGGTCCCAGCACCGATCCCTGTGGCACACCACTAACCACCGATTGCCAATCTGGGATGCATTTCATCAGGACCAGGGGACTTGTCTACCTTGAGTCCCATTAGCCTGTCCAGCACTACCTCCCTAGTGATAGTGATTGTCTCAAGGTCCTCCCTTCCCACATTCCCGTGACCAGCTAATTTTGGCATGGTTTGTGTGTCTTCCCCTGTGAAGACACCACATCCATCGGTACACCTCTATCCACCATGCTCATTATATCCTCAAAGAATTCCAGTAAATTAGTTAAACATGAGTTTAAAAATGAGTGGAAATACCAGAGCCATTTGTCACAGGCCGAAGACCCCAATCATCATCCTCCCATCATCATTGGCAGTCCCTCGAATCGAGGATGACTTGCTTCCATGTCAAAAAGTTTACAAATGTTTCAATGAAGGACCTAATATTCTGGATCCTGAACTACATCCTGAAGGGTGGAAGATGCCTGTGTGTGGATTTTTTTTTAACGTGTGGTGGCCGATGCACACCAGCCACCACACGGACTTGACAGAGCTAGGTCTTGGTCCAGTGGCAAGAGTTAACCAAGACGACTGGAGACCAGCTCTGCTGCACGGACCCAGTGCGCGCACATATTGCAGTGTGGGCTGGCCCGTGCTGTCCCTGGGCCCACACCTCTCCTGGGCCCCGATCACGTACCTCCACAATCTCTCGCCGCTCCTTCGCCGCTCCTGCTGTACCTGCCCATGCTCCAATCACCGTTGTTCTCCTTCCGTTCCCCGGCCTGCTCCGATGAGCCGGGGGCCGCACAGACTGCTGGGCTAGGCCACCACGCTGCTTCTTCTGCTCTCCGGCCTGCCAGTGTTAAATCTGGCTTTCAGCCACATACAGATTCTAAAGGATGTCACTGGGAATGACCTACGAGGAGGTGAAACAACGAATAAAGGCAAGCCGAAGAAATCGGGGGGAAGATTGATCCGTACAGGTCTCCACTTTACATGGACACTTTTCACACGCATTGCAGTTTTTTTTTTTACTTACAGCATGTTGAATTCAACAACAAAAAAAAAAGTGTCAGATCTCAGATACAAGTCACTTACACAGCAAAAATATTAAAATAGGTTTGGAGAAGTGACATTGATAAATCACCAAAACTATTACACATCCCCTTGAGGATACAGGTGAAAAGCCACGGCTTCTCTCCCCTCCCCCGGGTGAAAGATTGTTCACCCTGAACCAGTGCAGGTCCGACATGCACAGGGTACCTGTCAAATTACACGTTATGCAAATAACAGGCGGTTTTTTTCTGCAATGCAATAAACTTCTCCCTTGGCCTGTCCCATCAGGCGGCCTCCACCTTTCTGCTTGGAAACAGAATTGGAACTTGTAGCCAAAACCACCACCAATACTGGGACATGAAACCTTACAGCACGCATCCTTAGAAGCACAGAAAGGACTTCAACATACTTGCCCTCCAAAAGCATCCCATTGCACTTCACAGTAACCAGCTGTCAAACAGCTTTCTGTACCCATATCTAGTTGTGATCCTGTACAGTGAATTGTGGAACTAATAATGACTAATAATGGTGTGCAAGTCTTAGAAACAGGAGAAATATAGAAACAGCGCAGGAGGCAGCCATTTCGGCCCATCCTGTCCACGCTGGCTGACAAAGAGCTGCACGGCCCTCGGTCCTGAAGGTTACATATAAACCTATGAACAATGGTGGACAGGTAAGAGAGCACCCGGCCCAACCAGTCCGCCCCACACAACTGCGATACCCCATACACTGCAACATTCTACACTCCACCCCAACTGGAGCCATGCAATCTCCTGGGAGAGGCAAAAAAACCAGATAAAGACCCAGGCCAGTTGGGGAAAAAGTCTGGGAAAATTCCTCTCTGACCCATCCAAGCGATCGAAACTAGTTCAGGAGATCACCCTGGCCGTATTCGATTCCCTGCAGTACTTACCATCGTATCTGCGCCAGCCAACAGGAGGTTATCCAGTCTAATCCCACTTACCAGCACTAGGTCCGTAACCCTGCAGGTTACGGCACTTCAAGTGCCCATCCAAGCACCTTTTAAATATGGTGAGGGTTTCTGCCTCTACCACCTTTCCAGGCAGTGAGTTCCAGACCCCCACACTCCTCTGCGTGAAGAAGCTTCCCCTCAAGTCTCCTCTGAACCTTCCACCAACCACCTTAAACCTATGCTCCCTCGTAATTGACACCTCCACCAAGGGAAATAGGCCCTTGCTATCCACTATTTGATAGAGGTGTTCAAAATCATGAGGGATCTGGACAGAGTAGATGGAGAAACTGTTCCCATTGGTGGAAGGGTCGAGAACCAGAGGACACAGATTTAAAGTAATTGGCAAAAGAACCAAAGACAACATAAGAAAAAACTTTATCACACAGCGAGTGGTTAGGATCTGGAATGCACTGTCTGAAAGGGTAGTGGAGGCAGACTCAATCACGGCTTTCAAAAGGGAGTTGGACAAGTACCTGAAGGAGAGAAATGTGCAGGGCTATGGGGAAAGAGCAGGGGAGTGGGATTAGCTAAAGTGCTCTTGCAGAGAGCCGGCACGGGCTCGACGGGCCGAATGGCCTCCTTCTGTGTTGTAACCATTCTATAATTCTGAGACGATATCCAAGCCCCTCAAAATTTTACACACCTCAATGAAGTCTCCTCTTAGCCTCCTCTATTCCAATGAGAACAAACCCTTGCCTCCGTACCTGATTTTTTAATGCTCCATTATAAAGAATGACTTTTAGGGGAGAAATTCGGCCGTGCCTCATTTGGGGCGGTAACCCAGGCGGAGCGGTAATTTTAGTGCCTCGAAAAAGTTTGCGCCCTCTGCCCAGAAATTCGTCAAAATTGGTGGAAGAGCTGAGAGGGGCGATAAATCAGACGCTGGACACCAGAGCTGGGGGGACGATGACAAAAGTTTGGTCGGGACATTTGGCGGACCCGTTGCGCATGGGCTGAACTCCAATTGCGATCCTGGGAAAGCCGAGTCTTAAAGGCGCGGCATAGTAATGCAGCCATTAAGCTTTTCAAAAATTGCTCGTTTTCCACCTGTACTGTTATGTCTGTCTGCTGCTGCAAACGCGGAGGCTCACACACCGTGCTCTGTGCAAATGTTGCACTGACTGTGACCTCCGAAGGAAGCACTTCCTCATCCCTTTAAGTAGCAAACCAGTTAACGACTCTGCAAGCCTGGCCCGAAATGAGGCGGCCACACCTAATTTTCTGACCGGGGCCCAAGCGTGTGCGTTGCACCAGGAATATGTCAGGATCGCATCGATCGTCAGTAGCCAGGCGCTACTGGTTTGCACCCCCGGTGAGCCTCTAATGAATTTTCGGTCAGGGCGCTAAAGGCTGTGCTCCCAGTCGGTAACCTCTTACTCTCCCATTAACGCCCCCTCTGACCGCTAACAGAGGCGTTAGACAACCGAAAATCCAGCCCTGTGTATTTTAACTAGAATAACTAACTATAAAAAGAGTGACTAATACACAAAAGTGATAACCCAGCCCAGTGTGATAGTGAAGCAAGTTAGCTCTTAAAAGGAACACTCTGGGGAAAAAAGGTAGGGGAAAAAAATAAACAAAATAAGAGAGAGAGAGTGAACCCATTTAATCTTGCAGATACTTGCAACCTGCTCAATTTTTCAAAATTTATATTTTTTGAGTGTTACCTTGAAACTCATAAGTTCTTCTTCGGTGAATCCGTGACTGTGAATAATCTTCATTTGTTTTACCAGCGTGCTTTTCCCACTTTCTGCTGCACCTAGAACACAACAACAACTTGTATTTATACAGTGCCTTTAATGTAGTGAAATGTCCCAAAGCGCTTCACAGGAATATTACGGGATAAAAATTCAATACCAAGCCACATGAGTAGAAATTGGCACAGGTGACCCTTGGTCACAGAGGTAGGTTTTAAGGAGCGTCTTCAAGGAGGAAAGAGAGGTAGAGAGGCGGAGAGGTTTAGGCAGGGAGTTCCATAGCTTGGGGCCCAGGCAACAAAAGGCACGGCCACCAATGGTTGAGCGATTATAATCAGGGATGCTCAAGAGGGCGGAATTTGAGGAGCACAGACATTTCGGGGGTTTGTGGGGCTGGAGGAGATTACAGAGGTAGGGAGTGGCGAGGCCACGGAGAGATTTGAAAATAAGGATGAGAAATTTGAAATCAAGGTGTGACTTAACCAGGAGCCAGTGCAGATCAGCAAGCACAGGGGTGATGGGTTCGAGTTAGGACACAGGCAGCCGAGTTTTGGATCACCTCTAGTTAATGTAGGGCAAAATATGGGAGGCCAGCCAGGAGTGCATTGGAATGGTCAAGTCAAGAGGTAACAAAGGCATAGATGGGGGCTTCAGCAGAGGATGAACACAAGAACATAAAAAACTGGAGCAGGAGTTACGGCCCCTCGGGCCTGCTCTGCCATTCAGTGGCTGATCTTTGACCTCAACTCCACCTTCCCGCTCGATCGCCATATCACTTGATTCCCTTCGTGCCTAAAATCTAAAAGGTTGTTGGCTCAATTAGGACATTTTTTTTCCCCCAAGGTGGATGACCTCACATTTTCCGACATTGTATTCCATCTGCCAAACCTTAGCCCATTCGCTTAACCTATCTAAATCTCTTTGCAGCCTCTCTGTGTCCTCTACACAATCCGCTTTCCCACTAATCTTTGTGTCATCTGCAAATTTTGTTACACTACACTCTGTCCCCTCTTCCAGGTCATCTATGTATATTGTAAACAGTTGTGGTCCCACTAACCACCGATTTCCAACACAAAAAGGACCCATTTATCCCGATCTCTGCTTTCTGTTAGCCAGCCAATTCTCGATCCATGCTAATACATTTCCACTGACTCCGCGTACCTTTATCTTCTGTAGTAGTCTTTTGTGTTGCACCTTATCGAATGCCTTTTGGAAATCTAAATACACCACATCCATCGGTACACCTCTATCCACCATGCTCGTTATATCCTCAAAGAATTCCAGTAAATTAGTTAAACATGATTTCCCCTTCATGAATCCATGTTGTGTCTGCTTGATTGCACTATTCCTATCTAGATGTCCCGCTATTTTTTCCTTAATGATAGCTTCAAGAATTTTCCCCACTACAGATGTTAAACTAACCGGCCTATAGTTACCTGCATTTTGTCTTCCCCCTTTTTTAAACAGAGACGTTACATTAGCTGCTTTCCAATCCGCTGGTACCTCCCCAGAGTCCAGAGAATTTTGGTAGATTATAACAAATGCATCTGCTATAACTTCCGCCATCTCTTTAATGCCCTGGGATGCATTTCATCAGGACCAGGGGACTTGTCTACCTTGAGTCCCATTAGCCTGTCCAGCACAACCTCCCTAGTGATAGTGATTGTCTCAAGGTCCTCCCTTCCCACATTCCTGTGACCGGCAATTTTTGGCATGGTTTTTGTGTCTTCCACTGTGAAGACCAAAGCAAAATAATTGTTTAAGGTCTCAGCCATTTCCACATTTCCCATTATTAAATCCCCCTTCTCATCTTCTAAGGGACCAACATTTACTTTAATCACTCTTTTCCGTTTTATATATCTGTAAAAGCTTTTACTATCTGTTTTTATGTTTTGCGCAAGTTTATTTTCGTAATCTATCTTTCTTTTCTTTATTGCTTTCTTAGTCATTCTTTGCTGTCGTTTAAAATTTTCTCAATCTTCTAGTTTCCCACTAACCTTGGCCACCTTATACGCATTGGTTTTTAATTTGATACTCTCCTTTATTTCCTTGGTTATCCACGGGTTGGTTATCCCTTCTCTTACTGCCCTTCTTTTTCACTGGAATATATTTTTGTTGAGCACTATGAAAGAGCTCCTTAAAAGTCCTCCACTGTTCCTCAATTGTGCCACCTTTTAGTCTGTGTTCCCAGTCTACTTTAGCCAACTCTGCCCTCATCCCACTGTAGTCCCCTTTGTTTAAGCATAGTACGCTCGTTTGAGACACTACTTCCTCACCCTCAATCTGTATTACAAATTCAACCATACTGTGATCACTCATTCCGAGAGGATCTTTTACTAGGAGATCATTTATTATTCCTGTCTCATTACACAGGACCAGATCTAAGATCGCTTGCTCCCTTGTAGGTTCTGTAACATACTGTTCTAAGAAACAATCCCGTATGCATTCTATGAATTCCTCCTCAAGGCTACCCCGTGCAATTTGATTTGACCAATTGATATGTAGGTTAAAATCCCCCATGATTACTGCCGTTCCTTTTTCACATGCCTCCATTATTCCCTTGATTATTGCCCGCCCCACCGTGAAGTTATTATTTGGGGGCCTATAAACTACGCCCACCAGTGACTTTTTCCCCTTACTATCTCTAATCTCCACCCACAATGATTCAACATTTTGTTCATTAGAGCCAATATCGTCTCTCACAACTGCCCTGATATCATCCTTTATTAACAGAGCTACCCCACCTCCTTTCCCTTCTTGTCTATCTTTCCGAATTGTCAGATACCCCTGTATGTTTAATTCCCAGTCTTGGCCACCCTGCAACCACGTTTCTGTAATGGCCACCAAATCATACCCATTTGTAATGATTTGTGCCGTCAACTCATTTACTTTATTTCGAATGCTGCGTGCGTTTAGGTCGAGTGTCTTCTAGGCCCAAAGGTGCTCAAGGTCATCCTGTAAGACCATCTGCAGTCTGCCCCACTGAAAGTCAGCAGTATTCCATCAGCCATGCTGCAGCCATTTGGGTAGCACATCATAGGAGCATTAGGATAGGCAAAGGCACCCGGAAGGCAAACATGAAGGGAATGTACAGGGTGATTAGTTGATTTTGTTATGTAATATTGGATGAATTGATACATAAAGTTGCATTGAAATATTTATTTTGTGGTGGCTTTTATTTCAGCATTATGGCCAACACAATGGTCAGTACCAGAGGGAAGGTAAGGTGTGGGACTGTTGGTGAATGGGGAATTGGGTAGCACCGTTGAGTGAATTGATCATGTACAGCCTGGCAGAAAAGGGTGGTCTGGGTTGCTTCCTTCCTTTCGCTTCCTCCTCCTCCTCTTCCTCCTCCTCAGTTGATTTCCATTTGCCCGGTGGCGAGGAGCATGCAGCAAACCATGACGAATCTTGAGCCGTGTTCTGGTGAATACTGCAGTGGAAACGTTGTTTAAGCACCCCAATGGTCTGCTCTATCATTGTACCATGCTGCCCACATGTGGTTGAGTTCCAGAGCGGAGTCATGAGCCAGGTGGTCAAGGGTTAGTCCTTGTCGCCCAGCAGCCAGCCTCTGGTTTGACTTGGTGGCTCATAGACTGAGAGAACAGCGGACTGGCGCAGAATAAAAGCATCATGATTGTTGCCAGGATTTGCCATCATGATGTGCTGAGCATGGTCACATACTAACTTCACGTTCAGCGAGTGATAACCGTTGCGGTACATCTCAGCATTTAGATGCAGCGCCTGCAAAGCCATGTGTGTGCAGTCGATGGCGCCCTGCACCATGGAGTAAGCCGCTATCCTGGCAAAGCCAAGTGGATGCTCCGCCTGCTTCTCTCTGGTCAGAGAGAAGATAATGAAGTCCCCTCTCCTAGCATAAAGAATATCTGTCACCTCTCTTATGCAGCAGCGGACGGCGAACTACGAAATGTTCCAGATGTCGCCTGCTCCAGCCTAGAAGGATCCTGATGCGAGGAAATTCAGGGCCACGGTCACCTTCACAGCCATTGGCAGCCTTGTCCTTGCCCTGGTGTGAGGCTGTCTGAATGAAAGAGGCGGCAGAGTTCTGTGAGCACCTCCTTCGTAAAGCACAGACGCCTCACACACCACTCCTGGCTCAGGCTGAGATAAGAGAATTGCTCTCAGAAGACCCGAGGTGGATAAGGTTTCCTGCTGAGAGCCCTTCTCTCTCTCCTCCTCCTCCTCCCTCTGTGAGCAGCTTGTCCTCTTCTTCGCTACCTCTGCTCCATTTCCCTGTCATGCTGCAAGCCAAGGGGGATGACAACTAGAGCATCCATGACTGGGAGCAAGCGGTCTGACCAGAACCCTTGAAGACCAGAACCAAGGTCTTCTCCATTTGCAGCACCACTCCCTGTCACCTCACCAACTTTAAATAACTCTAAAAAGCTCCAAACACTTCCACAAACTTACAAAGAGCCAGTAGAAATTATTCAGCAACTAACCTGAAAGTTGTTGATGATCCCTTTAAATGTAGCTGGTGGGAGAGTTCTTTCTGTTGCTGAATGCAAGTTGAGCTGTGCGAGGTTAACACAGGGTATTACCTCCAGCATTGAGGATGAAAATGGCAGCTTTGCATGCTGACTGACGTCACGGTCTGCCTACTCTGCACACTTCTGGTGCACGCTCCCAACAACAACGCTAACGCCCTCACTAAGGTGGCATCCAGCGCGGCATGCACCAGAAGTGTGCGCGTGCGGCATTGACACCATTTTTGGCACAAAACGGCACTCCTGGAGCTGAAAAATCAGGTGCTATGGAGCCAATTTTTTTGCCCTTAAACTCTTTTGGGATAAAGAAAGAAAAGAAAGACTTGCATTGATATAACGCCTTTCACAACCACCTGACGTCCCAAAGCGCTTTATAGCCAACGAAGGACTTTTTTTTAAAGTGTAGTCACTGTTGTAATGTATGAAATGTGACAGTCAATTATATGCACAGCAAGCTCCCACAAACAGCAATGTGATAATGACCAGATAATCTGTTTTAGCGAGGTTGCTTGAGGGATAAATATTGGCTAAGACACCGGGGATAAGTCCCCTGTTCTTCTTCGAAATAGTGCCATAGGGTCTTTTACGACCATCTGAGAGGGCAGATGGGACCTCGTTTTAACGTCTCATCCAAAAGTTGGCATTTCCGACAGTTGCAGCACTCCCTCAGTACTGCACTGGAGTGTCAGCCTATATTTTTGTGCTCAAGGCCCTGGAGTGGGACTTGAACCAATAACTTTCTGACTTCGAGGCAATGGTGTTACCAACTGAGCCATGGTAAGGATTCCTGCAAACACATCTCTTTCTATTTGCTCTCCTTCCTCAAACAGTTCTGCTTGCTCCTTCCTCCAGCTGCGAATGCTGAACCTCCTCTTCTGGCCCTAGTAGAATTCCCAGAAGGACCCTCATGAATAAAAGAGTGGGGTAGGTGTTATGTATGTAACTATGTAATACTTGCCACCAGAGGGCACGACTGTTGGAGTCCTAATGGTCACCTGCACACACATGCAGGGCCAGTATAAAAGGTTGGCTCCCATGTTGTTTAGGCACTCTGGAATTGTAATAAAGAAGACTATGGTCCCACTCAGTTTAGCTCACAGTACTCAGCCTCGTGGAGTTCTTCTATACACAACAATTGCCGGTGAGTAACAGAATACGAACCTTCACGCAACGATGGCTACCGTTGGAATATTAGAGAGATTCATAGAGGGTCATGATTGGGAAGCCTTCGTCGAGCGTCTCGACCAGTACTTTGTGGCCAACGAGCTGGAAGGAGACACTAACGTGGCCAAGCGCAGGGCGGTTCTCCTAAAATATACGGCCTCATTAAGAATCTGCTCGCACCGACAAAACCAACGGAGAAGGAACATACGGAGTTGTGCACGCTGGTTTGGTACCACCTCAAGCCGAAGGAGAGTGTCCTCATGGCTAGATATTGTTTTTACACGCACCATCGCTCCGGGGGCTAGGATGTAGCGGATTATGTCGCCGACCTGAGATGCCTCAATGGACCTTGCGATTTTAGAGCTGTGTTGGAGCAAATGCTGCGGGACTTTTTCATGCTGGGCATCAGCCACAAGGTCATTCTTCAAAAGCTGCTGGCTGCCAAAACCCTAGACCTGAGCAGGGCGATCTTGATTGCCCAGGCATGCATGGCCATGGACGATAACACCAAACAGATACCTTCTCAACATCGAAGCTCACCGGCAAGTACTGTGCATAAAATGACGTCGCTAGCAGGCCGAACTGCATATGGCAGGGCCTATACGTCTGCGGCTGCAAGACCTGTGATGACTCAGAGTCCGCCATTGGGGGTGAATGTGAATCCATTAGCACGAGTTGGCGCTGCGGGGGTAATCATCGGGCCTGTCAATGTTGATTCAAGCATTGCGTGCGCAAAGGCTGCACAACAATGGAGCACCTCCAGCAAATGTGCAAACGTGCTGTGACATACCACGTGGCAGAGGATGATCGATCCAGCGCAGATCACGCAGCACAGGCAACTCAACCTGAGGAAGAAGTGTATGGGGTACATACCTTCACCACCAGGAGCCCTCCTATAATGCTGAAAGTCAAATTAAATGGAGTTCCAGTATCCATGGAGTTGGACACAGGTGTGAGTCAGTCAATAATGAGCCAGAAGGCTTTCGAGAAACCGTGGAGCAATAAAGCACAAAGACCCAAACTGAGCCCGATTAATGTAAAGCTGCATACCTACACCAAAGAGCCCATACCAGTCATTGGAAATGCGGCAGTGAAAGTATTGTATGATGGAGCTGTGTATGACCTATCATTGTGAATTGTTCCAGGCAATGGCCCAACACTGTTCGGCAGAAGCTGGTTAGAAAGGATTAGATGGAATTGGAACGACATCAAAGCACTATCTTCAGTGGATGACACCTCATGTGTTCAAGTGCTGAGCAGTTTCCCTTGCTATTCTAACCAGGCATCGGCAACTTCACAGGCACCAAGATAGAGATCCATCTAGGCCCCGATGCACGGCCCATCCATCACAAGGCTCAGGTGATTCCGTACATGATGAGGGAGAAAGTTGAGATCGAATTGGACAGACTCCAACGCGAAGGATTCATATCTCCAGTCGAGTTCAACGAGTGGGCCAGTCCAATTGTTCCGGTGTTGAAAAGCAATGGCACGGTCAGAATCTGCGGAGACTACAAGATAACGATTAACAGGGTCTTGTTACAGGACCAATATCCACTACCCAAGGCGGATGACCTGTTCACAACGTTAGCTGGGGGAAAGCCGTTCACCAAGTTGGACCTAACCTCCGCCTACATGACACAGGAGCTGGCTGAATTTTCGAAAAGACTGACATGCATCAACATGCACAAAGGGCTGTTTATATACCACAGGTGCCCTTTTGGGATTCACTCAGCTGCAGCCATTTTCCAGAGAAACATGGAGAGTTTGCTGAAATCTGTTCCGCGCACTGTTGTGTTTCAAATGACATTCTGATCACTGGTCGTGACACCATCGAACATCTACACAACCTAGAAGAGGTTCTAAGTCGCCAGAGTGGGACTCAGTCTGAAAAGCTCCAAGTATGTTTTCTTGGCGCCAGAAGTCGAATTTTTGGGGAGAAAGATTGCAGCAGACGGCATCAGGCCCACGGACTCAAAGACAGAGGCCATCAAGAATGCACCCAGACCACAGAATGTGACGGAGCTGCGTTCGTTCCTGGGACTCCTCAACTATTTCGGTAACTTTCTACCTATGTTGAGTATGTTGTTAGAGCCTTTGCACATGTTGCTACGTAAGGGTGACAACTGGGTTTGGGACAAATCTCAAGACACAGCCTTTGAGAAGGCCAGGAATCTGCTATGTTCAAATAAGTTACTTGTACACTATGACCCATGTAAGCGTTGAGTGCTAGCTTGTGATGCCTCATCGTACTGGGTCGGCTGTGTGTTACAGCAAGCCAATGTATCGGGCAACCTCCAATCGGTTGCATACGCGTCTAGAAGTCGAAGGCTGAGACAGCCTATAGTATGGTTGAGAAAGAGGCGTTAGCATGTGTATATGGGGTTAAGAAAATGCACCAATACCTATTTGGACTTCGGTTTGAGCTTGAAACTGACCACAAGCTGCTCATTTCACTGTTTTCAGAGAGCAAAGGTATAAATACCACTGCTTCGTCCCGCATCCAAAGATGGGCACTAATATTATCTGCTTATGACTATGTTATCCGCCACAGACCAGGCACTGAAAACTGTGCCAATGCTCTCAGCCGGCTACCATTACCCACCACTGGGGTTGTAATGGCGCAGCCCGCAGACTTGCTACTGGTCATGGATGCTTTCGAGAGCGAGGGATCACCCGTCACAACTCGCCAGATCAGGACCTGGACCAGCCAGGATCCTGTACTATCATTAGTAAAGAGTTGCATCCTAAATGGGAACTGGTCGGCCGTTCCCGGGGAAATGCAAGATGGAATTAAGCCATTTCACCGACGCAAAGATGAAATGTCCATCCAATCAGAATTCTCTTATGGGGTAATCACGTGGTTTTGTCAAAATAAAGGCAGGGAAATGTTTATAGGTGACCTACACAGTACCCACCCAGGCATTGTCATGATGAAAGCAATTGCCAGGTCGCATGTTTGGTGGCCTGGCATTGACTCGGACTTGGAGTCATGCGTGCATCAGTGCAACACTTGCTCACAACTGAGCAATGCACCAAGGGAGGCTCCACTAGTCTGTGGTCATGGCTCTCCAAACTGTGGTCCAGGATCCACGTAGATTTTGCCGGCCCCTTTCTAGGAAAGATGTTTTTAGTAGTTGTGGACACTTACTCCAAATGGATTGAATACGCAATCATGTCATCCAGCATATCCACAGCCACCATTGAAAGCCTCCGGGCCATGTTCGCCACCCATGGCTTGACCGACGTCCTTGTCAGCGACAATGGACCGTGTTTCACCAGCTCGGAATTCAACGAGTTTTTGACCCGCAATGGCATCAAACATGTCAGGTCTGCTCCATTTAAGCCCGCGTCTAATGGTCAAGCGGAGCGGGCAGTCCAAACAATCAAGCAGAGCATGAAACGCATGACGGACGGCTCCCTGCGGACCCACTTGTCTCGCATTCTGCTCAGTTACCGGACGCAACCCCACTTGCTCACCGGGGTTCCCCAGCAGAATTGTTAATGAAGAAAGCCCTCAAAACCAGGCTCTCCCTAGTCTACCGGATCTTAATGATCACGTGGAATCCTGGTAACACTGGCAGAACATATACCACGATCGCGCGGCTGTTTCACGTGACATTGATGTTAACGACCTTGTGTTTTTCCTGAATTATAATCATGGTCCCAAGTGGGTCAAGGAAGGGAATAGGGTGTTTATAATCAAACTATTAAATGGCCAAACGTGCAGAAAGCATTTAGATCAGACCAAATTGTGATTTACTGACAACCAGGAACGACTTAAAGAGGACATCACCATCGACGATCCACCAACACACACCCAACTAGCAATCTACCTCGCTGTCAATCACGAGGATGAACCCACCGTTCCTGACAGTCCGGTTAGACCAGCCGCGGTGCAGTACAGCAATGGTCTGGCCAATTCACACACGCCAGGGTTTAAACTTAGACGATCAACCAGGGAGCGAAGGGCTCCAGATCACCTCAACTTGCAAATAATTTGTACCGAAGACTTTGGGGGGGAGGGGGGGGAGTGATGTTATGTATGTAACTATGTAATACTTGCCACCAGAGGGCGCGACTGTTTGGAGTCCTAATGGTCACCTGCACACACGTGCAGGGCCGGTATAAAAGGTTGGCTGCCATGTTGTTTAGGCACTCTGCAGTTGTAATAAAGAAGACTAAGGTCACACTCAGTTTAGCTCACAGTACTCAGCCTCGTGGAGTTCTTCTGTACACAACAGTGGGAAAGCCTTTTAAGTGTTCAGGATTTTCTACAGTGGCTATAAGCACTTTAAAATCATCTAAGTACCAAAACATCATCACCTAATGCAAATAAAATGTCTCCCAAAACTTTCTCAAGTTCTACCTGAGAGTAGCTTAGGATCCCTCTGAATATTGCTGGAAATGTGGGTGGGAGCAGGAACTGATGACAGAAACGGACAGAGATGAAAATGGCACCATTTGATTCCGATTTGCATTTATTAACGAAGCTCCCATCTGTTGCCAGCAGGCGCTTCGACCTAGATGAAAGTCCACACGAATGGGCAGAAACCAAGCAGTAAGTTGAAGCTTCAAGCATACGTGCTATTTTAGTCCTAATACCGCATGGTTTTTAAGTTCAAACATGGCGGGAGGGACATAAAAATTGGCCCCAATATTTTATAAGACTTGAATTTTTCAGATACCGTTATAATTATATTATTTAAGAAGGCAACAGCAGCGCATGAAATGATTGCTGTGTGGAGGTTTAATTTCCTCTACTACATCACTTAGCACAATCTAACACATTTGCATAAAATTGTTTTGTGCATTACTTTACCCAGTTGTTAACACGTTGTTTTAGTTTTGAATACCACACAAAGAATTTGTTGACATGAATAACTGCACTGGATGAAATTAGACCCCAAGGTGGCATGAGCCTGGATTATGTGTTCAACTTTTTGAAGTGGGGCTTGAACTCATGACTTCCTCACTTAGAGGGGAGAGTGCAACCACAGACTCAAAGTGATGATTATTAACTGCTTGGGAGCAATTCTTCGTTGTGTTTGCATTGATTCTGTGTTGAAAATGCTAAAAATACCTCAACATCTGAAAGAAAAAATTAGATTAATGCTTAGGGTGTAACTTTTGACAGATCTGCTGCGTGTTTCCAGCATTTTCTGTTTTTATATCAGAATTTCAACATCTGTGGTCTTTCTTTTTCCCACCCATATTATTGACTGCTTATAAAGTGCCTGAGTTAGTCAAAATTAACTACTGTGCTCAATCTGGACTGTATTTGTTGAAAGGTTTGTAGTATGGGTACAGGCTGATAGATAAAGTGGAATCCTCAGCAATTTATGCATTCAGCAATGTAAGGGAATTACTGCACACTATTCTGACTGTAGCTGTATCTGACAGGAGATCAACTCTTCAAGCATCTGTTGTCATGTATCTTTCATTATTATATATAACTGTACTCTAAGATGCTATACATGACTGTAATAAGATATGACCTGTAACCACCAGCATACCTTACCACCAGGGGTGCACTTGCAAGAGACAGGTATATAAGGGCAGGTCTCAGGCAAGTGCAGCATTCCAGAGCTGTGAAATAAAGGTGCAGGTCCAGAGTGACCTTGACTTCACTATATGCCTCGTGTGAATCTGTACTGAGGGGACAAGACTTTACAGTGGCGACGAGTTACAGGATTACAGAATCCACAGAATGGCGAACAACGGATCAGATGAAAAGTACAATGCGGGAGACAATTGGGAGGACTTTATAGAAAGGCTCCAGCAAAGCTTTGTAACCAAAGACTGGTTAGGCGACGATAAGGCAGACAAGAGAAGAGCCCATCTCTTGACCAGCTGTGGCTCGAAAACATACCTTTAATGAAGGATCTGTTGGCACCCGAGAAACCAGCAAGCAAATCGTTTGAAGAATTGAGCACACTGGTAAGAGACCACCTGAAGCCAGCGAGCAGCCTACACATGGCCAGACACAGGTTCTACAACTACAGACGCTGTGTGGGCCAGAGCATACCCGACTTCGTGGCGGAACTTCGGAGGTTGGCTAGTTTATGTGAGTTATCCGATGAACTGAGGAGAGAAATGCTGAGAGACTTTTTCATTGAAGGAATAGGCCACGCAGGCTTTTTCCGAAAGCTCATGGAGACCAAGAACCTGACCTTGGAGGCAGCAGCACTGGTTGCACAGACATTCTTGGTAGGGGAAGAAGAAACGAGGTTGATTTACAATGCAGGTACGACAACTAACAAAATATCGGAAGAAGAAGTTCACAGCACTAAACAAGCTGCTACCCCCACATACAGACAAAACTGGGAGAACATGCTCTCGACAGCAGGCAGAAGCCATCAAGGGCCACAGGAACGGCCGTTCACACCTCATCAACCCACAATACGAGCAATCAACTACAAACTGAGAGAAGCTCAAGAGAGATCAGCCAGACGCAGCTCTTTCTTTGGGAACACTTTGAACAATGGAACAGGTCTGTGCTGGAGGTGTGGGGGTGGGCACTCGTCAAGGGGATGTTGATTTCAGCAGGCTGTTTGCAGAAATTGTGAATATACAGGGCATTTGGCCCGCATGTGCAAAAAAACGGCAGCTCGGCTGGTTTTTGAATCGGATGGGTCGGAAAGCGGACCAGAAGATGGTGGGGACAGTACCCGGGACACCGATGTATAGCGGGTCAACACAATAAATGGCCGCTGCTTCTACAACAGGACGCCTCCTATAATGATGAGGGTCCTACTCAACGGGATATCTGTCAACATGGAGCTGGATACGGGAGCGAGTCAATCTCTCATGGGCGCTCAACAATTTGAACAACTGTGGCCGCATAAAAGAGACAGACCAAAACTCACAAGGGTCGACACTAAACTAAGGACCTATACCAAAGAAATTGTACCAGCCCTCGGCAGCGCCATGCTCTCTGTCACACACAAAGGGACAGTGAACTGACTTCCCCTGTGGATTGTCCCCGGAGACCCCCCAGCACTGCTGGGAGAAGCTGGCTGACAAAACTAAACTGGAAATGGGATGATGTCCATGCCATGTCATTAGAGGAACGGACCTCCCACTCAACAGTTATAAAGCGATTTGAACATCTCTTTCAGCCAGGTGTGGGCACTTTCAAAGGGGCCAAAGTCAAAATCTACATCACACAGGATGCTAGACCAGTCCATCACAAGGCCAGAGCTGTACCCTATGTGATGAGGGAAAAGATTGAACACGAACTAGACAGGCTTCTGCAGGAAGGCATTATATCACCTGTGGAATTTAGCGACTGGGCAAGTCCCATCGTCCCAGTCATGAAGCCTGATGGATCCGTACGAATCTGTGGCGACTACAAATCTACCATAAACAGAGTCTCCCTACAGGACCAGTACCCGCTGCCCAGAGCGGAGGACTTATTTGCCACATTGGCTGGAGGTAAACTTTTCTCAAAATTAGACCTCACATCTGCGTATATGACGCAAGAATTGACCGAGGAATCCAAGCTACTCACCACCATCAACACACATCGAGGCCTTTTCATGTACAATCGATGCCCATTCGGCATCAGGTTGGCAGCTGCCATATTCCAGCGCAACATGGAGAGCCTGCTCAAGTCCATCCCGGGGATGGTTGTATTTCAAGGTGACATACTTATCACGGGCAGGGACACCGATTCCCATCTCCGTAATTTGGAGGAAGTACTAAAGCGGTTGGATCGGGTAGGTCGACGAGTCAAGAAATCCAAGTGCCTGTTTCTCGCACAAGAGGTTGAATTTTTGGGCAGAAGGATTGCCGCTGATGGAATCTGCCCAACAGAGTCCAAAACAGAAGCAATTCGCCTGGCACCTAAGCCCCAGAATGTCTCAGAACTGCGCGCCTTTCTCAGGCTACTCAATTACTTTGGGAACTTTATGCAGAACTTAAGCACGCTGCTGGAGCCTCTCCACGTGCTACTCAGAAAGGGGTGCGATTGGTTTTGGGGGGACGCCCAGGAACGCGCCTTCAATAAGGCACACAACCTTCTGTGTTCCAACAGTGTTTTGATTTTCTTTGACCCAGGTAAAAAGCTAGTTCTCACATGCGATGCGTCAGCGTATGGGGTCGGGTGCGTTTTGCAACATGTCAATAGTGCGGGCAAATTACAACCCATAGCTTATGCCTCCAGGTCACTTTCGCGGGCGGAGCGCGGGTACGGAATGGAAGAGAAGAAGGTGCTCGCGTGCGAGTACGGTGTCAAAAAGATGCACCAATACCTTTTTGGGGCCAAGTTCGCGTTAGAAACCGACCACAAGCCCCTCACGTCCCTCCTATCCGAGAGCAAGGCAATAAACGGCAATGCCTCGGCGCGAATTCAACGGTGGGCACTCATGCTGGCGTCCTACGACTATACCATAAGGCACAGACCAGACACAGACAACTGTGCCGACGCGCTCAGCATGCTATCCCTGGTGGCCACGGAAGGGTCTGACGAACAGGACTGTGAGATAGTCATGGCAATCAATGCCTTTGAGTCCACAGGTTCGCCCATGACGGCTCGCCAAATCAGAGCCTGGACAGCCAGCGACCCCACGTTATCCTTAGTAAAAAGACTTTATAATTGACCATGGTGTAAATCCCGTCAAGACAGCACTGTTCAAGCTGGCCTCCAACGGCCAGGCGGAGAGAGCAGTGCAAATCCATTAAACAAGGCATGCTTAAAATCCAAGATCCCACGCTGCAGGGTCGCCTGTCGTGACTGCTGCTGGCATACAGATCTCGTGTGCACTCATTGACTGGGATCCCCCCCGCGCAACCGTTGATGAAAAGGCCTTTAAAAACAAGGCTCTCATTAATCCTCCCAGACATGCACGAAATCGTTGAGGCAAAGCGCCGTAAGCTGACTGAGTACCATGACAGAAATTCGAGGGGGAGATGGAATGAGATAGGGGACAAAGTGTTTGTACTAAACTATGGCAGGGGTCCCAAATGGCTTGCAGAGACAGTAATGGGCAAGGAAGGAAGCAGGCTACTGGTAGTACAAATGGACAATGGCAAAAACCTGCCGGAGGCATGTAGACCAAGTCAAAAGCAGATTTACCAACAACACTGCGGAACCAAAGGCAGACTACAATGTGGAACTCGCACCACACCTGGTGGACAGACAGAGGGAACAACCTGAGGAAAGGGCAATCCCAACAGACAGCCCAGGCAAGTCAACAACAATCACACCAATCGAAACAGACAGCCCAGGCGAGATACCAGCAACCACACCCAAAGAAAAACAGACACCAAGGCAAACAACTGAACCACAACTCAGACGCTCTACGCGAGAGTGTAGACTACCTGAGAGACTGAACCTATAAAGACACTAAGACCTTGGGGGAGGGTGATGTCATGTATCTTACATTATTATATATAACTGTATCCTAAGATGCTATACATGACTGTAATAAGATATGACCTGTAACCACCAGCATACCTTACCACCAGGGGTGATCTTGCAAGAGACAGGTATATAAGGACAGGTCTCAGGCAAGTGCAGCATTCCAGAGCTGTGAAATAAAGGTGCAGGTCCAGAGTGACCTTGACTTCACTACATGCCTCGTGTGAATCTGTACTGAGGGGACAGGACTTTACAGTGGTTTGTAGTGTGGGTACAGGCTGATAGATAAAGTGGAATCCTCAGCAATTTATGCATTCAGCAATGTAAGGGAATTACTGCACACTATTCTGACTGTAGCTGTATCTGACAGGAGATCAACTCTTCAAGCATCTGTGAGATTAGGTTGGCAGATATCAAAGAAGGATTGTGTTCATTTGTAAGGGAGATTTTTGATAAATTAGGGAGACCCTCAGTTTGGCAGATGGATGATTGCCATGAGTATCTGCAAGATACTATTGTATAAATTTTAAAACATCATAGACAGGACATTGGATCTGAAGTCAGCAACTTGACAAAGATAATATAGGATAACCCAAGTAACATATTCTAACAAGGCCTGATAGAAGACATTGAACCGTCACAGAATAGTTCAAGGGATTCTTTACTCTGATACACAAACTCTACATCCCTCGTCCCTTTATCGTTTCCATATCAGAATTCCACATCTCTGATGTAACTTTTTTCCTTTAGTAAAGCTGCTTTCACAGGGGATTTACATTGTCACAGAGAAGCATGTAGCCTCTTTGTAAGAAGCCTAACAATTTGGTATGGTAGAACGTGAAAATATACCAATAGAAACATATGTGCATTAAAATATTTGGTCCTAAATTATATTGCACCTATATTGGTATATTTTCTCAAAGCATTAATATTGTTTAAATCAAAATGATAGTATGACTCATAATAAGCATAGGTTAACCACCTGTCTTTTGGTGACAATTTTGAAAAGACAAATGGTTGTGGGACTTGGCAGAACCCAAATAACAAATGCCTCTCCTCACTGGAAAGACTCGCAAATATTACAGGGAATTTTGCCAAGCAATCATATAGATGGCACACGGTCATAATAATGGGTTGATGGGTCACATGAAATATAACAGTCAATGTATACTTGGATTTCTAGCTTGTGCAATTATCTCAAAATAAATTAAAACATTACTCCAAACATTACTGGTGGCCAAAACATCGAATTATGAAGATGGTTTCAAGCATTCCACTGTCTAGAGATGATACCATTTCCCAAGGATTACTTTTAATTCTCACAATGCCACTAATCTGTGAGCCAAGCATCCTTACTCCAGTAAGTTGATCAGGGTCGGGGTCAGAGCTGCCCCTTCCCTCCCGATTGCACCCAGAGCTCCCCACCATTTATTTGACTGCCAGAGGCCGATGCCACGAGCCTCCGGCTGCGGCCTCCTGTCTGCCGGCCAGGTCGCGGATCTGCCTAGGAGTCAAAAAACTTTATGGTAATGAGGCCAGGCCGTTCAGATTGTCTGGGTCTCCACGCTGCGTCACCATGACTCGCGCGCATTGTACCAGCTCTCCCCGCCACCCCTTTAAAATCGGGACCGTTAATTTTACTCCAATGATTCTTTACCACAGGAGAGTTTACACGGACAGTAACATCACTCAATGTAGTCCTTTTTGCATAGACGGAAGTTTTCTTCCTGGTAGTAATTTAGTGCTAATATTACTGATGCTGCCCATGATGTGCAGGTTGCTGACCCAGACCTAATCTTTTATCAAGGTCAGATCTGGGACTAAGTTAGCTCAACTAAAAATGAATGCTTTTGTTCTGGTGACACCATATGTGTGAAAAACTGTCGAAGAAAAATAAATCTATGTGACTATGGCTTATTGTTCATATGGGAGTATTTGATCGTATGAGAGTATCACATGGCAGTTGAGGGTTATTAATTATGTTTGTACTGTGTATACTGCAACAGTGTGTTGCACCATGCTGGAATATGGAGTAACAGTGGTAATTCCTGGCAGTGCTGTGGAGCAGCACAGTGGAATCTCAACACACACGGGTCGAAATTCGTTTGCTAACGCCTGCTATGATGCAGGTGTTAACTGGGCGTTAGGTGTTTGGGAGTAGCGCTCGGTGCTGTTGATGCCTGACGTGAAGTTCGGTGGTAATTTTTTAAGGGCGTTAAAAAGTAACATGCCATTGGATAACGCCATGGAAATGATGATGGCAGTAGGCGTGCAACGCCTCCTTCGCGCCCTTCTTGCCACATTCACTTTTGCCGCCTCACTAAACGCCTGAAAAAGTTGGACTGCACAAAGCGGAGAAAAAAATCCGCACCGTTATTTAAAGGGAGTTGCAGCCGGGGCTCAGAGGTCTCGGTCAGTGCTGCATTCGATGCTCACACAGACAGTGGGGTGTTGGTGTCGCACTGCTGTTGTCTCGTCAGATTGAATATTAGTATCTCGGACACATTGTTGGGTTCGATATCGGAAAAAGGTGAAAGTTGGTTTTCGCTGTGACCTCTGCAAAGTTATGGGAGCAGTGATCACACACCATGCCGTCCTGCAGCGACAACTTGAAAGGCGCCGGCTGCAGAGACAGCTTAGGGAAAATGTGGATCCTCGCCAGAAGAGACACCCCAGACGGCAGGGCAGGAGGCCATACAAACGTAGGCTTCACCGTGCGCATTACTCTTATCATGAGATGTTCGAGGAGCACTGCTTAAGAAGGCCGAGGCTCCTCAAGGAGGTGGTCACGGAGCTTTTCAACCTTCTGCAGATATACCTGGCAGATGACATCGGCACCAGAACCTTGCTGTCAGTGGCAGTGAAAGTGACAGCAGCACGCAACTTCGATGGTGTCGGCTCCTTCCAGTCTCCTGTTGGCAATATGTGCAACATCTCACAGTTTGCAATACATGGTTGCATTCGCCAAGTTACCGACGCTCTCTGCAGCAAACGAATACACTAGATCAAGTTCAGCATGTCCAGGGAAGACGTGGACGAGTGCACCCGTGGCTTTACCATGATAGCGGGCTTCCCCATGGTTCAGGGAGCCATCGATTGTACTCATCTGGCATTGCGAGCCCCGCCTCACCTGGCCAGTCTCTTCACCTGGCCATCTGCTGAAGACATCGTGCCCCACCCTTAAAGCCTCTGTGCCTATAAATGGCAACACAAGATTGTGACAAATGAAACAATTTTTTATTGACACAAAACATCATAATGTGCTGTAAAGAAGCACGAAAGGCCGTCATCATCAATAGCAAACAATAATTGAAACCAATCCCCTTGAAACATTATCACCCACATGCACGTGCAACTTTTCACATTACTTCATCCTGGAACAAGGAGAGCATCTCTGGGCAACATCATACAATTCTTTATTGGCTCATCCAATTCCAACTATTTACATTCGTTCACATTAGAACAAGGTCACCATTTCTGGCCGCGAACACACACATCTTTACCGGCTCTTTCTCAGTGCTTTCCCACCCCTTCCCTCTCCCCACTCCCAGGCCCACTGCTTCTCCTCAATGGGGTCTCAGTGCCTGCAGCAAGGCTGGTAGAAGGTCGCTCTACCTTGGCGCCGCTGCCACAGTTGATGGCCTAGCAGGATGTTCCGCACCACCTCGGGCCCTGGAAGACCGGCTGCGGATTGCATCACCTCAGCATGGGCAGCAGCACTCTGTGGTGGATGGATTGCAGAGAGCGGCAGGGGCAAGAGCAGAATGATGTCGTCCTGAGAGAGGACACCACGTTCTTACAAACCCGATACGCTGCTACTCCCCCGGGGCAGAGCCTCAGCATCTGGAGCTAAATGGCTGAGCACAGTTTGTTGTCGTGCTTCGCCAACGTTAGTTCCCCGTGCAACTGATGGGGCCCCAGACACGATGGCAGCGGTCAGTGCCTGCGTGGATTCAAAACAGTCTAAGGATAAGGGGTAAGCCATTTAGAACCAAGATGAGGAGAAACTTCTTCACCCAGAGAGTGGTGAACCTGTGGAATTCTCTACCACAGAATGTTGTTTAGGCCAATTCACTAAATATATTCAAAAAGGAGTTAGCTGTAGTCCTTACTACTAGGGGGATCAAGGGGGACAGACTGTGACTGCAGCACACCACAGAGCTGATTGGCATGTTGGCCTTCATAACGAGGGGATTTGAGTACAGGGGCAGGCAGGTGTTACTACAGTTGTACAGGGCCTTGGTGAGGCCACACCTGGAGTATTGTGTACAGTTTTGGTCTCCTAACTTGAGGAAGGACATTCTTGCTATTGAGGATGTGCAGCGAAGGTTCACCAGACTGATTCCCGGGATGGCGGGACTGACATATCAAGAAAGACTGGATCAACTGGGCCTGTATTCACTGGAGTTCAGAAGAATGAGAGGGGATCTGATAAAAACGTTTAAAATTCTGATGGGTTTAGACAGGTTAGATGCAGGAAGAATGTTCCCAATGTTGGGGAAGTCCAGAACCAGGGGTCACAGTCTAAGGATAAGAGGTAAGCCATTTAGAACCAAGATGAGGAGAAACTTCTTCACCCAGAGAGTGGTGAACCTGTGGAATTCTCTACCACAGAAAGTTGTTGAGGCCAATTTGTTAGATATATTCAAAAAGGAGTTAGCTGTAGTCCTTACTACTAGGGGGATCAAGGGGTATGGCAAGAAAGCAGGAATGGGATACTGAAGTTGCATGTTCAGCCATGAATTCATTGAATGGCGGTGCAGGCTCGAAGGGCCGAATGACCTACTCCTGCACCTATTTTCTATGTTTCTATGTTTCTATGCCACCACGCACTGACAACATGACAGTCTGCATATCTGAACGTGACCGATGTCTGGAGATCCCCTCAGCAATTGCATTTGTGTCTCAGCAGCGCATCGAGCCAATCCTTGATAGATACCAACGGATGTTGGAATGCTTCAAGTGACCATGGGGTCCCAGACATGGTGGCATAAGCTATGGCTGACATGGCAGTAGCCATTGAGCACCAGGCTGACGCTATGGTAGGCCTGCACAAAGCCAGAGAAGAGTAGTTAGCTGCAGGGGAGGGCGACAGGAGTGGAAAACGCATTTGAGAATGCCAGTCTCATGGAACGAGCTGAAGGATTGTGGTGTCAGGCCTAAGAGTCCTGGTGGATGCTACAAAGAAACTCAACATACCATCGCTGTCACCCACCGCCATGGTACCAATCTGAACACCCATCAGGGCAGAGACGTGTTCCTCGAATGGAGTCAGGACCTGCAGGTCAGAGTCCCCTCCTCCGGTCCTCGTCTGCTCCCTGCGGTTGTGGCCGAGCTTGTCCTGTGAGATTAAAGAGACCCTCTGAGTTAGAGGCCTTCTATCAGTGTGTCCCAAGTGCCTTACATAGTTTAGTACATGTATGAGAGTCTTCACAGTTCGATGTAACTTCCATTCACTGTGTGGTCTTGCAATGCTTGAATTCGGGGGCCAGGACCTAACAGTAACGAGATGCATATGAAGACTGAGGAGTCAACAACACGAGGGATAGGTCTGCAGAACCGAGTAGCAAGGTTAACAGCGAATGCAGACCCTTGCAGTGGGTAAGGCTTCAAATGGGAACCTTCCATCTAGCCTCACCCACGTAGAACATGGATTCCCAAACACTACATTGAGTAGAGAGTGCACAGTGAGATCAGAGCTTAGCATCTTGATGGTTCAAATGTAAGATACTCACCCTCACCAGCCGCATCAAGTCGTTCGACTATTGTACGCATTCAGTGTCTGTCCTGGCCACCGTGTCAATTGCAGAAACTTCTTGTGAAATTTCCTTTCCTAGGCCTCTGTGAGTTGATCCCCACCGCCTCTCCAGGGCAGCAAGGAGTGCATCCAGTGCGGCGTCCGAGAACCGATGGGGACGTTGACGAGCTGTTGCTGGGTCTGCCATGCTCAGCTTCTGAGTGAGTGCCGAGAAAGCGAATATACCCATGATGCATTGAGGCGTCGAATCAATGCCTCAATGGAATCCAGGTGGCGCCACTATGTCTGTGACACAGCTGCAAGTGCTGCATAATTCCCGGATGTAGAGCCCACGCTTATCAGCCCATTTAGCGCTTCCAGGGAAGTGTGCAATTCTATGATTTTACACGGCTATCAATTCTTTAGGCATCAACACTGAATTTCGCGTTTGGGAACCGTGCCTGAACATAAGAACATAAGAACATAAGAACATAAGAATTAGGAACAGGAGTAGGCCATCTAGCCCCTCGAGCCTGCTCCGCCATTCAATAAGATCATGGCTGATCTGGTCGTGGACTCAGCTCCACTTACCCGTCCTCTCCCCGTAACCCTTAATTCTCTTATTGCTTAAAAATCTATCTATCTTTGACTTAAAAACATTCAATGAGCCAGCCTCAACTGCTTCCTTGGGCAGAGAATTCCACAGATTCACAACCCTCTGGGAGAAGAAATTTTTTCTCAACTCGGTTTTAAATTGGCTCCTCCGTATTTTGAGGCTGTGCCCCCTAGTTCTAGTCTCCCCCACCAATGGAAGCAACCTCTCTGCCTCTATCTTGTCTATCCCTTTCATGATTTTAAATGTTTCTATAAGATCACCCCTCATCCTTCTGAACTCCAAGGAGTAAAGACCCAGTCTACTCAATCTATCATCATAAGGTAACCCCCTCATTTCTCGAATCAGCTTAGTGAATCGTCTCTGTACCCCTTCCAAAGCTAGTATATCCTTCCTTAAGTAAGGTGACCAAAACTGCACGCAGTACTCCAGGTGCGGCCTTACCAATACCTTATACAGTTGCAGCAACACCTCCCTGCTTTTGTACTCCATCCCTTTCGCAATGAAGGCCAACATTCCATTTGCCTTCCTGATTACCTGCTGCACCTGCAAACTAACTTTTTGGGATTCATGCACAAGGACCCCCAGGTCCCTCTGCACCACAGCATGTTGTAATTTCTCCCCATTCAAATAATATTCCCTTTTACTGTTTTTTTTCCCAAGGTGGATGACCTCACACTTTCCGACATTGTATTCCATCTGCCAAACCTTAGCCCATTCGCTTAACCTATCCAAATCTCCTTGCAGCCTCTCTGAGTCCTCTACACAACCCGCTTTCCCACTAATCTTAGTTTCATCTGCAAATTTTGTTACACTACACTCTGTCCCCTCCTCTAGGTCATCTATGTATATTGTAAACAGTTGTGGTCCCAGCACCATTCCCTGTGGCACACCACTAACCACCGATTTCCAACCAGAAAAGAACCCATTTATCCCGATTCTCTGCTTTCTGTTCGCCAGCCAATTCTCTATCCATGCTAATACATTTCCTCTGACTCCACGTACCTTTATCTTCTGCAGTAACCTTTTGTGTGGCACCTTATCGAATGCCTTTTGGAAATCTAAATACACCACATCCGTCGGTACACCTCTATCCACCATGCTCGTTATATCCTCAAAAAATTCCAGTAAGTTAGTTAAACATGATTTCTCTTGCATGAATCCATGCTGCGTCTGCTTGATTGCACTATTCCTATCCAGATGTCCCACTATTTCTTCCTTAATGATAGTTTCAAGCATTTTCCCCACTACAGATGTTAAATTAACCGGCCTATAGTTACCTGCATTTTGTCTGCCCCCTTTTTTAAACAGAGGTGTTACATTAGCTGCTTTCCAATCCACTGGTACCTCCCCAGAGTCCAGAGAATTTTGGTAGATTATAACAAATGCATCTGCTATAACTTCCGCCATCTCTTTTAATACCCTGGGATGCATTTCATCAGGATCAGGGGACTTGTCTACCTTCAATTCCATTAGTCTGTCCAGCACTACCTCCCTAGTGATAGTGATCATCTCATGGTCCTCCCTTCCCACATTCCTATGACCAGCAATTTTTGGCATGGTTTTTGTGTCTTCCACTGTGAAGACGGAAGCAAAATAATTGTTTAAAGTCTCAGCCATTTCCACATTTCCTATTATTAAATCCCCCTTTTCATCTTCTAAGGAACCAACATTTACTTTAGTCACTCTTTTCCGTTTTATATATCTGTAAAAGCTTTTACTATCTGTTTTTATGTTTTGCGCAAGTTTACCTTCGTAATCTATCTTCCCTTTCTTTATTGCTTTTTTAGTCATTCTTTGCTGTTGCTTAAAAACTTCCCAATCCTCTAGTTTCCCACGAACCTTGGCCACCTTATACGCATTGGTCTTTGATTTGATACTTTCCTTTATTTCCTTGGTTATCCACAGCTGGATATCTCTTCTCTTGCCGCCCTTCTTTTTCACTGGAATATATTTTTATTGCGCATTATGAAAGAGCTCCTTAAAAGTCCTCCACTGTTCCTCAATTGTACCACCGTTTAGTCCTTGTTTCCAGTCTACTTTAGCCAACTCTGCCCTCATCCCACTGTAGTCCCCTTTGTTTAAGCATAGTACTCTAGTTTCTGACACAACTTCCTCATCCTCAATCTGTATTACAAATTCAACCACATTGTGATCACTCATTCCGAGAGGATCTTTTACGAGGAGATCGTTTATTTTTCCTGTCTCATTACACAGGACCAGATCCAAAATGGCTTGCTCCCTTGTACGCTCTGTTACATACTGTTCTAAGAAACAATCCCGTATGCATTCTATGAATTCCTCCTCCAGGCTACCCCCTGCGATTTGATTTGACCAATCGATATGCACGTTAAAATCCCCCATAACTACTGCCGTTCCTTTTTCACATGCCTCCATTATTCCCTTGATTATTGCCTGCCCCACCATGAAGTTATTATTTGGGGGCCTATAAACTACGCCAACCAGTGACTCTTTCCCCTTACTATCTCTAATCTCCACCCACAATGATTCAACATTTTGTTTATTGGAGCCAATATCATCCCTCACAATTGCCCTGATATCATCCCTTATTAACAGAGCTATCCTACCTCCCTTCCCTTCCTGCCTATCTTTCCGAATCGTCAGATACCCCTGTATGTTTAATTCCCAGTCCTGGCCACCTTGCAACCATGTCTCTGTAATGGCCACCAAATCATTAAGACGGATTGCAAAAGTTTCTATAGATATGTAAAGAGAAAAAGGTTAGTAAAGACAAATGTAGGTCCCCTGCAGTCAGAATCAGGGGAAGTCATAACGGGGAACAAAGAAATGGCGGACCAATTGAACAAGTACTTTGGTTCGGTATTCACGAAGGAGGACACGAACAACCTTCCGGTTATAAAAGGGGTCGGGGGGTCTAGTAAGGAGGAGGAACTGAGGGAAATCCTTATTAGCCGGGAAATTGTGTTGGGGAAATTGATGGGATTGAAGGCCGATAAATCCCCAGGGCCTGATGGACTGCATCCCAGAGTACTTAAGGAGGTGGCCTTGGAAATAGTGGATGCGTTGACAGTCATTTTCCAACATTCCATTGACTCTGGATCAGTTCCTATGGAGTGGAGGGTAGCCAATGTAACCCCACTTTTTAAAAAAGGAGGGAGAGAGAAAACAGGGAATTATAGACCGGTCAGCCTGACATCGGTAGTGGGTAAAATGATGGAATCAATTATTAAGGATGTCATAGCAGTGCATTTGGAAAGAGGTGACATGATAGGTCCAAGTCAGCATGGATTTGTGAAAGGGAAATCATGCTTGACAAATCTTCTGGAATTTTTTGAGGATGTTTCCAGTAGAGTGGATAAGGGAGAACCAGTTGATGTGGTATATTTGGACTTTCAGAAGGCGTTCGACAAGGTCCCACACAAGAGATTGATGTGCAAAGTTAGAGCACATGGGATTGGGGGTAGTGTACTGACATGGATTGAGAACTGGTTGTCAGACAGGAAGCAAAGAGTAGGAGTAAATGGGTACTTTTCAGAATGGCAGGCAGTGACTAGTGGGGTACCGCAAGGTTCTGTGCTGGGGCCCCAGCTGTTTACGCTGTACATTAATGATTTAGATGAGGGGATTAAATGTAGTATCTCCAAATTTGCGGATGACACTAAGTTGGGTGGCAGTGTGAGCTGCGAGGAGGATGCTGTGAGGCTGCAGAGCGACTTGGATAGGTTAGGTGAGTGGGCAAATGCATGGCAGATGAAGTATAATGTGGATAAATGTGAGGTTATCCACTTTGGTGGTAAAAACAGAGAGACAGACTATTATCTGAATGGTGACAGATTAGGAAAAGGGGAGGTGCAAAGAGACCTGGGTGTCATGGTACATCAGTCATTGAAGGTTGGCATGCAGGTGCAGCAGGCGGTTAAGAAAGCAAATGGCATGTTGGCCTTCATAGCAAGGGGATTTGAGTACAGGGGCAGGGAGGTGTTGCTACAGTTGTACAGGGCATTGGTGAGGCCACACCTGGAGTATTGTGTACAGTTTTGGTCTCCTAACCTGAGGAAGGACATTCTTGCTATTGAGGGAGTGCAGCGAAGGTTCACCAGAATGATTCCCGGGATGGCGGGACTGACCTATCAAGAAAGACTGGATCAACTGGGCTTGTATTCACTGGAGTTCAGAAGAATGAGAGGGGACCTCATAGAAACATATAAAATTCTGACGGGGTTAGACAGGTTAGATGCAGGAAGAATGTTCCCAATGTTGGGGAAGTCCAGAACCAGGGGTCACAGTCTAAGGATAAGGGGTAAGCCATTTAGGACCGAGATGCGGAGGAACTTCTTCACCCAGAGAGTGGTGAACCTGTGGAATTCTCTACCACAGAAAGTTGTTGAGGCCAATTCACTAAATATATTCAAAAAGGAGTTAGATGAGGTCCTTACTGCTAGGGGGATCAAGGGGTATGGCGAGAAAGCAGGAATGGGGTACTGAAGTTGAATGTTCAGCCATGAACTCATTGAATGGCGGTGCAGGCTAGAAGGGCCGAATGGCCTACTCCTGCACCTATTTTCTATGTTTCTATGTTTCTATACCCATTTGTAATGATTTGTGCCGTTAACTCATTTACTTTATTTCTAATGCTGTGTGCATTTAGGTAGAGTGTTTTCATCCTAGTTTTTAAACCATGATTTTTAGTTTTTACCCCTCCTGCAGCCCTTTTATATTCAGTGGCCCTTTTTGTTTCTTGCCTTTGGTTTCTCTGCCCTCCACTTTTACTCATCTCTTTTCTGTCTTTTGTTATTGTCTCCTTTTTGTTTCCCTCTGTCTCCCTGTATTGGTTCCCATCCCCCTGCCATATTAGTTTAACTCCTCACCAACAGCACTAGCAAACACTCCCCCAAGGACATTTGTTCCGTTCCTGCCCAAGTGCAGACCGTACGGTTTGTACTGGTCCCACCAACCCCCAGAACCTGTTCCAATGCCCCACGAATTTGAATCCCTCCCTGCTGCACCACTGCTCAAGCCACGTATTCATCTGTGCTATCCTGCGATTCCTACTCTGACTAGCACGTGGCACTGGTAGCAATCCCGAGATTACTACTTTTGATGTCCTACTTTTTAATTTAACTCCTAACTCCTTAAATTCGTCTCGTAGGACCTGATCACTTTTTTTACCTATGTCGTTGGTACCAATGTGCACCACGACAACTGGCTGTTCTCCCTCCCTTTTCAGAATGTCCTGCACTCGCTCGGAGACATCCTTGACCCTTGCACCAGGGAGGCAACATACCATCCTGGACTCTCGATTGCGGCCGCAGAAACGCCTATCTATTCCCCTTATGATTGAATCCCCTATCACTATCGCTCTCCCACTCTTTTTTATGCCCTCCTGTACAACAGAGCCAGCCACGGTGCCATGAACTTGGCTGCTGTTGCTCTCCCCTAATGAGTCATCTCCCTCAACAGCACTCAAAACAGTGTATCTGTTTTGCAGGGGGATGACCAGATGGGACCCCTGCACTACCTTCTTTGTACTACTCTTCCTGCTGGTCTTCCATTCCCTAGCTGGCTGTGGATCCTTCTCATGCGGTAAGACCAACTCACTACACGTGCCACTTATGTCATTCTCAGCATCGTGGATGCTCCAGAGTGAATCCACCCTCAGCTCCAATTCTGCAGGTCCATCAGGAGATGGAGGCGGATACACTTCTTACACACCGGAAGCGTCGCTGAGTTCCCACATGGCACTGGAGGAGCATATCACGTGACCGATCTCTCCTGCCATGCCTTAACCCTTAGATACCCTTAAATTGGTAATAACAATGCTACAGTTTACTTACTGATATAAAAAGAAAAAGAAAAGCTACTCACCAATCACCAGCCAATCACTTACCCCATTGGCTGTGATGTCACCTTTTACATAGACATAGAAACATAGAAAATAGGTGCAGGAGTAGGCCATTCGGCCCCTCGAGCCTGCACCGCCATTCAATGAGTTCATGGCTGAACATGCAACTTCAGTACTCCATTCCTGCTTTCTCACCATACCCCTTGATTCCCCTAGTAGTAAGGACTTCATCTAACTCCTTTTTGAATATATTTAGTGAATTGGCCTCAACAACTTTCTGTGGTAGAGAATTCCACAGGTTCACCACTCTCTGGGTGAAGAAATTCCTCCTCATCTCAGTCCTAAATGGCTTCCCCCTTATCCTTAAACTGTGTCCCCTGGTTCTGGACTTCCCCAACATTGGGAACATTCTTCCTGCATCTAACCTGTCTAACCCCGTCAGAATTTTAAACGTTTCTATGAGGTCCCCTCTCATTCTTCTGAACTCCAGTGAATACAAGCCCAGTTGATCGAGTCTTTCTTGATAGGTCAGTCCCGCCATCCCGGGAATCATTCTGGTGAACCTTCGCTGCACTCCCTCAATAGCAAGAATGTCCTTCCTCAGGTTAGGAGACCAAAACTGTACACAATACTCCAGGTGTAGCCTCACCAAGGCCCTGTACAATTGTAGCAACACCTCCCTGCCCCTGTACTCAAATCCCCTCGCTATGAAGGCCAACATGCCATTTGCTTTCTTAACCGCCTGCTGTACCTGCATGCCAACCTTCAATGACTGATGTACCATGACACCCAGGTCTCTTTGCACCTCCCCTTTTCCTAATCTGTCACCATTCAGATAATAGCCTGTCTCTCTGTTTTTACCACCAAAGTGGATAACCTCACATTTATCCACATTATACTTCATCTGCCATGCATTTGCCCACTCACCTAACCTATCCAAGTTGCTCTGCAGCCTCATAGCATCCTCCTCGCAGCTCACACTGCCACCCAACTTAGTGTCATCCGCAAATTTGGAGATACTACATTTAATCCCCTCGTCTAAATCATTAATGTACAGTGTAAACAGCTGGGGCCCCAGCACAGAACCTTGCCGTACCCCACTAGTCACTGCCTGCCATTCTGAAAAGTCCCCATTTACTCCTACTCTTTGCTTCCTGTCTGACAACCAGTTCTCAATCCATGTCATTACACTACCCCCAATCCCATGTGCTTTAACTTTGCACATTAATCTCTTGTGTGGGACCTTGTCGAAAGCCTTCTGAAAGTCCAAATATACCACATCAACTGGTTCTCCCTTGTCCACTCTACTGGAAACATCCTCAAAAAATTCCAGAAGATTTGTCAAGCATGATTTCCCTTTCACAAATCCATGCTGACTTGGACCTATCATATTACCTCTTTCCAAATGCACTGCTATGACATCCTTAATAATTGATTCCATCATTTTACCCACTACCGATGTCAGGCTGACCGGTCTATAATTCCCTGTTTTCTCTCTCCCTCCTTTTTTAAAAAGTGGGGTTACATTGGCTACCCTCCACTCCATAGGAACTGATCCAGAGTCAATGGAATGTTGGAAAATGACTGTCAATGCATCCACTATTTCCAAGGCTACCTCCTTAAGTACTCTGGGATGCAGTCCATCAGGCCCTGGGGATTTATCGGCCTTCAATCCCATCAATTTCCCCAACACAATTTCCCGACTAGTAAGGATTTCCCTCAGTTCCTCCTCCTTACTAGAACCTCCGACCCCTTTTATATCCGGAAGGTTGTTTGTGTCCTCCTCAGTGAATACCGAACCTAAGTACTTGTTCAATTGGTCCGCCATTTCTTTGTTCCCCGTTATGACTTCCCCTGATTCTGACTGCAGGGGACCTACGTTTGTCTTTACTAACCTTTTTCTCTTTACATATCTATAGAAACTTTTGCAATCCGTCTTAATGTTCCCTGCAAGCTTCTTCTCGTACTCCATTTTCCCTGCCCTAATCAAACCCTTTGTCCTCCTCTGCTGAGTTCTAAATTTCTCCCAGTCCCCGGGTTCGCTGCTATTTCTGGCCAATTTGTATGCCACTTCCTTGGCTTTAATGCTATCCCTGATTTCCCTTGATAGCCACGGTTGAGCCACCTTCCCTTTTTTATTTTTACGCCAGACAGGAATGTACAATTGTTGTAGTTCATCCATGCGGTCTCTAAATGTCTGCCACTGCCCATCCACAGTCAACCCCTTCAGTATCATTCGCCAATCTATCCTAGCCAATTCACGCCTCATACCTTCAAAGTTACCCTTTTTTAAGTTCTGGACCATGGTCTCTGAATTAACTGTTTCATTCTCCATCCTAATGCAGAATTCCACCATATTATGGTCACTCTTCCCCAAGGGGCCTCGCACAACGAGATTGCTAATTAATCCTCTCTCATTACACAACACCCAGTCTAAGATGGCCTCCCCCCTAGTTGGTTCCTCGACATATTGGTCTAAAAAACCATCCCTTATGCACTCCAGGAAATCCTCCTCCACCGTATTGCTTCCAGTTTGGTTAACCCAATCTATGTGCATGTTAAAGTCACCCATTATAACTGCTGCACCTTTATTGCACGCACCCCTAATTTCATGTTTGATGCCCTCCCCAACACCACTACTACTGTTTGGAGGTCTGTACACAACTCCCACTAACGTTTTTTGCCCTTTGGTATTCTGCAGCTCTACCCAGATAGATTCCACATCATCCAAGCTAATGTCCTTCTGAACTATTGCCTTAATTTGCTCCTCAACCAGCAATGCTACCCCACCTCCTTTTCCTTTTATTCTATCTTTCCTGAATGTTGAATACCCCTGAATGTTGAGTTCCCAGCCCTGATCATCCTGGAGCCACGTCTCCGTAATCCCAATCACATCATATTTGTTAACATCTATTTGCACAGTTAATTCATCCACCTTATTGCGGATACTCCTTGCATTAAGACACAAAGCCTTCAGGCTTGTTTTTTTAACACCCTTTGTCCTTTTAGAATTTTGCTGTACAGTGGCCCTTTCTGTTCTTTGCCTTGGGTTTCTCTGCCCTCCACTTTTCCTCATCTCCTTTCTGTCTTTTGCTTTTGCCTCCTTTTTGTTTCCCTCTGTCTCCCTGCATTGATTCCTTTCTTCTTCTTTTTTGCTTTCTCTCCCGCTGTAGCTGCACCAGTACGCCTTTTATAGGCCGCTCCGACGCTGCTCCCACCTCTCGCCAACTGCCGCTGACTCTCGAGCTGCCGCTGGGCCTTTTATAGGCCGCTCCGACGCCGCTCCCACCTCTCGCCAACTGCCGCTGACTCTCGAGCTGCCGCTGGGCCTTTTATAGGCCGCTCCGACGCCGCTCCCACCTCTCACCAACTGCCGCTGACTCTCGAGCTCCCGCTGGGCCTTTTATAGGCCGCTCCGACGCCGCTCCCACCTCTCGCCAACTGCCGCTGACTCTCGAGCTCCCGCTGGGCCTTTTATAGGCCGCTCCGACACTGCTCCCATCTCTCGCCAAGGGAGGCATTGAAAATTTCTCATGTGTGGTGACAATACCTCAAAAATGGTGGTACTGAATTTCGACCCCACAGTATGTTAGGGAAGTGGGTACATGTTTGATTTTCTCCACTTTGCTGTTCTTATGCTACGCAAAGATCAATTTGTCAAGTGGACAGAAAGTTGACAGGCCTCTCTCAGCAAAGAGTGGCAAATGTTGGCTATTGCCCTGGGAGTAGACTGTCATGTATGTAGACCATGTGTACTAACTGTATAGTCACATAAGGTGTGCCACCAGAGGGCACTGCAGCGGGAGACCTGAGGGCTTTAGAAAAGTTCTCAGAGGGTGAAGATTGGGAAACCTTTACAAAGCAACTCGACCAATATTTCATAGCAAGCGATGATCTGGCCACGCTGGCAGATAAGTGCAGAGCTATCCTGTTGACCAGTTGTGGGCACGCGGTCTAAGGCCTCGTCAGGGACTTGCTTGCACCAGAGAAAACAACGACCAAGTCATACGAGGAGCTGAAAGTGCTAATTCGGGAACAACTCAAACCGAAGGAGAGCATCCTCACGGCCAGGCATCGAATTTATACACACCACCGCCCCGAGGGCCAGGAAATCACGCAGTACGCTGCCGACCTCAGGAGGCTGGCAGGACCGTGTGAATTCGGCGCATCCCTCGCCGATGCGTTGCGGGATGTCTTCGTAATTGGCATCGGTCATGAGGCCCTTCTTCACAGGCTACTGTCTGCTGAAACCATCGTCACTCTGCAGAAAGCCATCAGCATCAGCCAGACGTTCATGATCTCAAGCTGCAGCTCCAAGCAGATGATGACTCACTCTTAGGACTCAAACCTGGCAAGTACTGTAAATAGAATGGCGCCTTTCACAGGCAGAACTTTTGCATGTGAATCTGCCCAGGTCGGAGCGCACAGGCCCCCGAGTCCTTTAACTCAGAGTCCGCCGAGGGGTGCAAACGTAAGTTGAGTAACACCATGCTGGCATTGCGGATGTAATCACGGCTCATCAGTGTCGGTTCAGAGACTATGTGTGCAAAAGCTGCAGCACAAAGGGCCACCTCCAGCGAATGTGCAAAAGAGCTGTGACTCACCACGTGGAAGAGGAGTCAGCAGATGGCTGTGAATCCAGCGCGGATTATGAGGAGATGGCTAGGGAGGCAGCTCAGTCCCAGGACGAAGTCTATGGAGTATATACCTGCACCACAGATTGTCCTCTAGTGATAATGGAAGTTGAGATAAATGGCGTTCCAGCCTTCATGGAAGTGGACACGGGAGCGAGTCAGTCAGTAATGAGTCAGGAAGCCTTTGAGAGGCTATGGAACGATCAAGCTGAACGACCCAAGCTGGTCCCGGTTCAGGCAAAGCTGTGCACCTACACCAAGGAACTGATATCAGTTGTTGGTAGTGCGGATGTAAGTGTATCCCATGATGGTGCGGTGCACAATTTACCATTGTGGATTGTTTCAGGTGATGGACCAACGCTACTTGGAAGAAGATGGATGGGGAAGATTCATTGGAACTGGGAAGACTTCATCCCTCCAGCGATTGACGTACCCGTGCTCAGAGGCAGAGCAAGCCCTCACCTTCGATTTGACCAGGCACCGGAGAGCAGATCCGCGCAGCCCCCGAGGCACAGACCGCTCATCACGACTGCGTGGCGATGATCCAGCAGAGATGACCCGAACGCACCTTCCCGGTTTCAGTGGCAGGATTCCTGGGGAGGAAGATTGGATTCGAGGGTGCTTTCCCAGCTTCAGTGGCAGAATCCCTGGGAAGGAAGATCGCGGCAGTCGACATCATGGACAGGGAAAAGATGGTGTCCAAACCACGAGGTGCAGCGCTAATGGAGCAACGACACGTGGTTCCACACAAGGAAGACGATTGGGGTAAAAGTAGTAAGGCCATTTTAAAGGAGGCCAGCAACCTGCCATTTTTGAATGAACTGCTTGAAATTGGTAACTGATGTTAAAGTCCAACTGTAATGAGCAAAATGTTGTTGAGCGAAGTCGCGTGCAAATTGCAATCAGCCAATGTAGCGGGCGAACACATAATGGTCGTATACAGGTCCAGCGGGCTACCCAATGCTGTAGCTTGCATCCCCGGGACCAGAACGATGTATCATAAAGTGTCCCCACAGCTGACAGAAGTAGACAAGCAGCAGAGTAAACGATCCCCGGAGAGCAGAGGCACCGGTAGCGCTACCCTGCCTCAGATCGATTTAACATTGCAGGCACCGATGGCATGAACCGCCACGGGCCAGAAACAGTAAACTGCGCCTATGCTCGCAGTCAGCTACCGTCGCCCACCCCCCGGGTAAAAAAGGCGCAGCCCTTAAACCCACTCGCCACCACGGCAATGCCCAAGAGCGAAAGATCACCCGCAACGGCTCCTCCGAACGGGCCCTGGACCAACCAGGAACCCAAACTAGAGAGTGCTCACAACGGTGCCCTCAAGGAAAGCGAATCAGCAGTCCCCTGCGAACTGCTAGACAAGACGAGGCAGCCCCACCGTTGCTTAGACGAAATGCGCACTCGCTCAGACCGCTTTCCAAGGAGCAGCAGTGGCACTGTGCAAATGAAAAGGACAGGGAGGTCACAGATACATCAGCTGTCTTTGGGTCTGCTCGACACTAGGAGTAACGGCAAGAGCCCTGAGCTCCGGCAACTCGAGCAAGATGAGCTCACTTCGCCCACAGACCCACTGGCATGGGGCGCAGTGCCGCCACCAGACGACCCGGATCTCATCCGGCCGTGCTGGAACTAGACTGTGCTTCTGTACCTGTACTGATATACCTGTACTGATCATGTAAATGTACCACACAAAAAGAAACGCAACTGTAATCCACCCAACAAATATACCAAGATGTAAATTTAAAACCCACGTGATGAACTTGAATGTAACTTGCATGTAACGGGCCATTAGCATGATCTCTGTGTGGGGGGGAGAGAATGGAGTAGTCATGGACTCACAACCAGAAACCACAGGGACCTGCACTGGCAACAAATCTCACTACCAACGCACCCAAGCTACAAACGACCCTCCAATGGTCAACCAGGAATAGCAAAGCCCAGGTCACCGTCAATGTACGAGTCAATTTGCATTAATGACTTGGAGGGAAGTGATGTCATGTACGTAGACCATGTATAATAACACTATAGTCACATAAGGTGTGCCACCAGAGGGCATTGCAGTGGGAGACCTGAGGGCCACCTACATTGGTGTGCAGGGCCCAGTATAAAAGGCTGCCCACCATGCTGGTGCCTCACTCTGGAGTTACAATAAATGGGACTAAGGTCACAACAGCTCAAGTACAATACTAGACCTCGTGGAGTCATTCATAAGAGTATTAAAGACATAACACAGATAATGCCATCCTTTTGGACACAGGGTTCTTTGATTGGCATGGGGTGGACAGGGAGAATCAGCAAGAGGGAAAATGTAGGGAAGTGACTTAAACAGTGTACTCATAAGTGCCAGTTTGGCCTACTTGGTAGCATTCTTGTCTTTGAGTCAAAGGTTTATGGCTTCAAGCTGCATTCCAGAACTTGAGCAGATATGGGAATATTTTCTACTTCTGTACTCCCAATGTAGAGCTTCAACCATTAAGCAGTGCATATTGAATGGACACAGGCCATAATTTTCCACCCATTGTGCCCAAACAATTTTTTGATATGTGGTCTTGGTGGGTGAGACTCTGCACTAGAGGTGGAAAATTCATCCTTTAATCTAGGCTGACACTTCAGTGCAATACTGAGGGAATGGCACATTGTGAAAGGTGGCGTCTTTCAGTTGTGAAGGTAAATTGTGTTCAGGTGGATGTAAAAGATCCCACAGCTTTATTTGAAGAAGAGCAGGAAGTTTTCCTGGCATTCTGGCCATCATTCTGACTGTCATGTATTCAACTGTCATTGTAACCATGTATAAACTGACCTAAGTTGTACACCGTGGGAACATTGACCACTAGGTGGTGAACTTGTGGGAGACACTCCTAACCTGGACTTTCAGGTATAAAAAGGGAAGCTCCACCCACCTTCATCACTTCAGTGCTGGCTAATAAAGGTTACTGGTCACAGAGTGACCTTCTCTCAAGTATGGGCCTCGTGTGCATTTATACTGTATAGTAAGGACATATTATTGGTGACGAGAAACTGGGATTTAAACCACGCGAGCATGGCCACTAGCAGCACAGACGAGAGGTACTGTGTTGGTGATGATTGGGACGATTTTATTGAGAGACTACAGCAAAGTTTCGGCACCAAGGAATGGTTGGGACAGGATTCGGCCGACAAACGCAGGGCTCATCTCCTGACGTACTCCCTGATGAAGGACCTTCTAGCGCCAGAGAAGCCAGCGGACAAAACTTTTGAAGAGCTCAGTAAGTTGATCGGGGAACACTTTAAACCGGCGAGCAGCATGCACATGGCGAGACACCGGTTTTACACCCACCGGCGGCGAGAAGGGCAAAGCGTTCCAGACTTCGTGGCAGATCTCTGGCGACTGGCGAGCCTATGTAAGTTCCCAGATGCATGCAGAACGGAGATGCTGCGAGACTTTTTTATTGAGGGCATGGGGCACGCTGGGGTTTTCAGGAAACTGATTGTGAGCAAAGACTTGACCCTGGAAACGGCGGCTTTGATGGCCCAGACATTTATCTCAGGGGAGGAAGTGACCAGAATGATGTTAACGTGGGACACAGTTCTCCAGGCAGGCAGAGGCAATCGGACATGCCCGAGCATGTAGTCGAACCCAAAGGGGGAATTCAACAGAGACAATGGCTAGCTGAACGGCGATTCATGCCATCGCAAGGGACAATGCGGCCAGTAATGGGGCCATCAACACCTGTTAATGGTGCGCTTAAGGACAGTTACAGGGACAGTCAGAGACAATCGACTGGTAATGGACCTTTTGTTTTCAACAACGGCTCATGTTGGAGGTGTGGAGGCAAACACCCAGCCAGAGAATGCAGGTATCAGCAATATACCTGCAGAAACTGCAACACCAGCGGTTACTTGGCACGTATGTGCAGGTAGCCTGCAGCCAGGCTGATGTCCGAGGAGGACGAGCCTGATGTAAGCCCCACGAGACTAAATGGACACTGGGGGAAATCGCTGGAAGCTGAAGTTCAGCAGCTTCATGTGGAGCACATATACAGTTCATACACCAGCACGCCACCGATAATGATGAAAGTGCTCCTTAATGGCATCTCAGTATCAATGGAGCTAGACAGGAGGGACAGCCAGTCCCTTATGAGTATCAAACAGTTCGACAAGTTGTGGGCGTCCAAGGCCAGGAGGCCAAAATTATAGCCGATTGACGCACAGCTACGGACATATACAAAGGAGATCATTCCGGTGCTAGTCAGCGCCACGGTAGTCGTGACCCACAAAGATTCGGAGAACAGGTTGCCACTCTGGATTGTCCCGGGGGATGGTCCAGCACTACTGGGGAGGAGTTGGCTTGCTGTCATGAACTGGAAATGGGGCGATGTCAATGCAATTTCTTCTGTGGAGTGAGTATCATGCTCACAGGTCCTGGACAAATTTGACTCATTATTTCAACCCGGCATTGGGACTTTCATGGGGACCAAGGTAGTGATTCACATAAACCCGGACGCCAGGCCAGTACACCACAAGGCCAGAGCGGTGCCGTACGTGATGCGGGAAAAGATAGAAGGCGAATTGGACCGCCTGCTGAGGGAAGGCATCATCTCGCCAGTCGAATTCAGTAACTGCGCAAGCCCGATTGTGCCGGTACTCAAGGCGGATGGGTCGGTCAGGATATGTGGTGATTACAAGGCCACCATCAATCGTGTATCACTCCAAGGCCAGTACCCGCTACCAAGAGCGGAGGACCTCTTTGCTATCCGGTGGCAAACTTTTTTCAAAATTGGACCTGACCTCAGCTTACATGACCCAGGAGCTGGCAAGTGAGTGGCAGAAGCTGACCACCATCACGACACACAAGGGGTTGTTTGAGTACAACAGATATCCGTTTGGGATTCGCTCGGCCGCCACGATCTTTCAACGAAATATGGAAAGCCTCCTCAAGTCGATTCCAAGGACGTTGGTTCTTCAAGATGACATCCTCATCACAGGTTGCGATACTGAAGAACACCTCCACAACCTGGAGGAGGTGCTACGCAGACTGGACCGGGTAGGGGTGCGACTGAAAAAGACGAAGTGCGTCTTCCAAGCTCCAGAGATAGAATTCCTGGGGATGAGGTTAGCAGCAGACGGGATCAGACCTACTGCATCCAAAACGGAAGCGATCCAGAGAGCACCCAGACCCTGTAACACGATGGAGCTGTATTCGTTCCTGGGGCTCCTGAGCTATTTTGGTAACTTTCTTCCCAAATTGAGCACGCTGTTAGAGCCGCTACACGTGCTCCTACGCAAAGGTCGCGATTGGGTCTGGTGGGACAGCCAGGAAAGGGCTTTTGATAGAGCACGCAATTTGTTATGCTCCAACAATCTGTTAATGCTATATGATCCATGTAAGAAACTTGTTTTAACGTACGATGTGTCGTCCTATGGGGTTGGGTGTGTGTTACAGCATGTCAATGCCAAGGGTCAGTTACAGCCGGTAGCTTATGCCTCCAGAAGTCTGTCCCAGGCAGAAAGGGGCTACGAGATGGTAGAAAAGGAAGCGCTTGTATGTGTATATGCCGTAAAAACAATGCACCAGTACCTGTTTGGCAGGAAATTTGAGCTGGAGACAGATCACAAACTCCTAACGTCCTTTTGGCCGACGACAAGGCCATAAATGCAAATGCATCGGCCCGCATACAGAGGTGGGCACTCACGTTAGCCGCCTATGACTATACAATTCGGCACAGACCGGTCACTGAAAACTGTGCCGATGCACTCAGCAGGCTCCCACTAGCCACCACTGAGGGGGCAACCGAGCATGCTGCTGAGATGGTCATGGCTGTTGAAGCTTTCGAAAGCGAAGGCTCACCCGTGACAGCCTGTCAGATCAAAGTCTGGATAAATAGAGACCCGCTACTGTCTTTAGTCAAGAAATGTGTCCTGAATGGGGACTGGGCAGCCACGTACGGGGCATGCCCTGAGGAATTTAAACCATTTCACAGGCGCAAGGATGAACTCTCGATTCAGGCCGATTGCCTACTATGGGGAAAGCGAGTAGTTATGCCCCAGATGGGCAGAGAGGTGTTCATCAGAGAACTCCACAATGAGCACCCGGGCATTGTCATGATGAAAGCAATTGCCAGGGATAGATGCAGACTGGAACTTTGTGTTCGCAGGTGCAACACGTGTGCCCAGCTGGGCAACATGCCCAGGGAAGCCCCCCTTAGCCCCTGGTCCTGGCCTGCCAAGCCATGGTCACGCATCCATGTGGACCACGCAGGTCCTTTCATGGGAAAAATGTTTTTGGTTGTAGTAGACGCCTACTCCAAATGGATCGAGTGTGACATTCTTAATTCAAGCACATCCTCTGCCACGGTAGAAACTCTGAGGGCAATGTTCGCCGCCCATGGTCTACCGGACGTCTTGGTCAGCGACAATGGCCCGTGCTTTACAAGCATTGAATTTCAGTATTTCATGGCAGGAAATGCTATCAACCATGTCAGAACGGCACCGTTCAAGCCGGCCTCAAATGGCCAGGCGGAACGAGCAGTGCAGATAATCAACAGGGGATGCTCAGAATTCAAGGGGGTTCCCTACAAAGCCGCTTATCACGCCTCCTGTTGGCCAATAGATCCCGACCACACTCACTCACATGGATCCCACCTGCAGAGCTGCTAATGAAAAGGATGCTCAAAACCAGGTTATTCTTTATACACCCTACTATGAAAGAAATTGTTGAGAGCAGGTGCCAGTCACAATGTGACTTCCATGACAGGAATGCGAGGGCGTCAATGATCCTATCTTTGTCCTCAACTACGCTGCAGGGCCCAAATGGCTCGCAGGCACTGTGATTGCCAAAGAGGGGAATAGGATTCTGATAGTTAAACTTACCAATGGACAAATCTGCCGCAAACATGTGGATCAAACAAAAAGGAGATTCAGCAACCCCATAGAAGAAGCAGAGGAAGAACACGATGTAGAGTTCACTCCACCATAGGTGACCGAACACCGGAACCAAGTGGAGGAGAGCCCAGTCACTGTGGGCAGTCCGGACAGGCCTGAGGCACCGCAAACAGCAGACACTCAGGCCAGCGCCCAACAACCGGAGCTCCAACTCAGGCGCTCTACAAGGGAGCATAAACCACCAGAGAGACTTAACCTGTGATCCCAATAAGACTTTGGGGGGGAGGTGATGTCATGTATTCAACTGTCATTGTAACCCATGTATAAAATTACCTAAGTTGTACACCGTGAGAACATTGACCACTAGGTGGTGAACTTATGGGAGATACTCCTAACCTGGACTTTCAGGTATAAAAGGGGAAGCTCCACCCACCTTCATCACGTCAGTGCTGGCAAATAAAGGTTACTGGTCACAAAGTGACCTTCTCTCAAGTATGGGCCTCGTGTGCATTTATACTGTATAGTAAGGACATATTACTGACCTCTACCAACACCATTAAAAACAGATTAATTGAACAGTTGTTTGATTTTTTGTTTGTAGTCCCTTACTGTATAGGCAAATTGGCAGTTCCATTTGGCTATAGAACAGTGACTGCACTTCAAAAGTAATTCACATGATATAAGCCTACTGGGATCTACTGAGGATGTATTGAGGCACTATATAAATGCAAGTTAATTATTTTATTTTCATAGGAGGGTTAACATGCTACAGGAATCAGAAATCTGCAATTCATATATGTTGGTCTACAAATTGATTATGAACTGTTTCACATGCATAACTGGTAGCTTGAAGACAGTGTGAACTCGAACTGGGAGTCCCGAGGCAATCTGAAATAGGGTCTTGGGCCTCATTAACATTATCTGGGTGAGCCGCCAATGCGTGTCATGCCTCCTCAGGCAGCTTGTTCATTTCACAAAGTTGAAATTTGAGCCGCTTGTCTTGCTGGCATTGGTCCGAAGGTAAATCCCAGGTGTTGAAGAGGAGTGGTATTGGTGGAGTGGGATGGCAGGGGGTGGCGATTAGCATACTGTGAAGTTGCGGCGGGGGGCGGGGGTGGGGGGGGGCACTCCTGCTTTTCCTGGCTCCATGGTAATATTTACAAAAAACATTTGTTTTAAAAACTAACCGTTTGGTACTGAAGAATCCAGAACGGAGCCGGACCAGCTCCAGCTCTGTGCTATCCAATTTCCCAGAGGGAGCTTAAAGCAGGCGTATTGATGTATGTAAGTGTTAGGCTTCTCTTGACATATGGAAGGGCCCTATGCCTATTTTAGGCAAACACTGGGGATGCCTGAAAAATTACCCGATCCAATATCAGGTGGGCATCTTTCAGGCATCATTTAGGCATGGGACATTAATTCCCCAAATTGGTTCTCGTTGTACCTCTAAAACAGTGCAACGAGGTCTGATTTCACCAGCTCGCACACATATCGCCCACAATATCGCTCGCCCACAAAACCAACCACAAAAAGTGAAACTGTTCTGAACGAACGCCAGCAGTGTGGCTGGCATTTTTAAAATCCCACTCTCACGTGAGGAGCTGATATCGGAACGATTTGCCTGAAAAAGCATTGATGTGGGTGACAACGCTGACACACTGCTGTGTGTGTGCAGCTCAGACATCAATGGTGCCCATCATCTTGGTGCCAGTTAAAGTTTACGTTGATTGATGTTAAGTTGTATTTAACCCTATCATGTTAAGGAATAACGGTGCAGCTATCTGAGACACTGCGCAACAAGGTTATGTTCAATAACAAATATTTTATACCAACATTGGTCTGAAATCATATGTATTACAGTCAATAACACCCAACCCCCGCCCACATCCCATTTTTTCCACCATGACATAAATCACATGTTCAACATGACCAGCAACACAGAATACAAAGGCAAAGCAGGATCATGGTCCCGAGCCCCCAAAGATTGGAACAATTTGCATACACCCAAATGGAGATATAACACAGCCATCACCTGCAGACATGCACCTCACTTCCCTTCCCCCTCCTCCCCACCTCTACCCCTTTCCCTCCTTGTTCCACGGTGCCTGGCCGAGGAGCTCCTCAGGTGGTCCCTCATTGGGGGGGGATGAAGGCAGATGTGGTGGTTGCATGGGTACGGAATCGGGGCGTGCCAAGGGGGCAACATTCTCTGATGCAGAAGCAGGATCTTGGTCCTTACTCTCATCTGTTGTTCGCAGTGGTGGTGCGGTACCTAGGGGTGGAGCACCGCGCTCGGGGATCATTGGGAAGCCTGTGGCAGAAGTGTTCCTGGCTATCGCATCCAGGGCCTCCATCATCCGCGGAATGTACTCGGTCATGGTGGCCAGCTGTCGGGATATGCCCCCCAATGCTTCGATGAGCTGGTCACCAATGCCTACAGTCCTCCTGGACAACTGTACCATCTCTCCGCTCTCATGTGGCGCTGGTGGAACAGACCTGTCGCGTCCACGGGACCTCCGCGGGGTTGGCGCCATCCTGTGGACAAATGGGGTGCCCTGTGGCGAGGTGCTTGGGGCTGGTACCTCCAGAGTGGAGGCGGGAATGACCGGAGGACCACTAGATTGCCTTAGGGTAGAATGGCTTCTGGAGTGTGGTGATGCAGGTTCCTCGAAGTCCGTGCTCTCATCCATGGAGAACAGACGCAGTGGATTGACGAGCGAGAATCGGAGCTCCTCAGCACCAGATGTAGGATCGTCCGGAGAGTCAGGCCCCGCGTCCCCACCTTCCGGCCTCTGTGGTCTTGCCTAGGGACGCGCTGCTGGCTGAGCTGAAAAACACAAATGAGGTTATTAGAGGAGAAAGGGGTGCTCGGGTCACAAGGTGAGTTCAGCGCTACACACAGCATATGCACGACAAAAGCACCACCACTCTTAAAATCATTGCAGACATCACATTTCATGACCATCAACACATTTGCATTGCAATGATTTTCATTAGACCATCATTATTTCTATGACAAGTTTAGAAATCATCTATCATATATGATTGTTCGGATATGAGTGGGTGTGGCATCTATTGACTTTACATCACGTAATGGTGTAAGCTTTACTCACGTGGCATCACTTCAGGGTCTGCAGATGCGTCCGTGGCTGTCTAGGTGTGCTTCCCCACAAGTGCGAGCACTCGCTCCTCCATGTCAGTGATAGCTGGGGGCTGGTGGCCTCCCACCTGTTCGCCTCTGCACGGACCTCATCGTCGATAGCTTCATCTGTAAAAGGTGACAGGACGACATGGCATGAAATCATTGCGTGATATCATTGCTAGGAACTGTCACAGAGACTGATACAACACATAACCGACAGATGTAGTCATGATTATTATGAACATTATCATTCTTTACCTAAAGACGTACACCGTGACCGCAGGTTTTGAGTAAAACATTCCCGGTAAAAGTGAAAGACCTCACATCTGATGATAGTCACTCATGACTGTTACAAATCAAATTATATAAATACATAAGTACATGTAAATCAATGTAATACTTACTCTTGCGGATCCCACAAGGTCGTTCCATCGTTTGCGGCATTGGTTGCCCTCACGCACTTAGTTGGTCGCCGCGAGACCACCTCTGCTATCTTGGTCCATATCCTCTGGTATGCCTTAGGGGTGGGCTTCCCACGCCCCCCCCCTGTGTCAAATCACTCCAGCATGACTCGACCTCTTGCAGGAGGGAGGCATTTGCCTCGTCTGAGAACCTCCCGGCTCTTTTGCGCCCTCCAATGTGCTCCTCTCTCACCTCACTGCTCTCTCAGCGTCAGTCTCCACAGTGTGTTGTGATGCCTCCTCCTCTTTCTCCATTATAGGCCAAATTCTGGCAAATATGTGGCTGGTAACAGCTACTTTTTGTTTGCCTACTTGCTGTGAAGCTCTAAAGTCTCCATCCTTCTTCCCAAAGCAGCCACACCACACCCAGACATGCCTTCAGTCCCTCTGAGCTCCCTCTCTCTCTGTCTCCTCTTCTGCGCATGACCCCTTGAATCATGGGAATCGAGCGTTGCCATGCCGTTGTTAAGGACGACCACACTTTACGGCAGAAGGTCAAAAAAATGTAACGCTACCGCCCATTTTATATCGCTCGTGATAATGCCCATTTTCAAAAGTGGAGACTAGGTGCTTTGAGAACGGGCGAGAAGCCGGCGATCTGAAAACTCTTTTTTAACGCCCATGCTGGAAATAACCACAAAAGTGGAGGTTCTAGCCCTATGATTCTATTCTATGATTCTAACACTTGGTGAACCTAGCTCTAGTTTTGGTTTGTACCTTCTCACAGCTGATAAAAGGGCTATGTTGAAAGAAGTTTGAAAGTGGAGTCAATTGTCTGTGGTGTCAGTTAGAATAGCATGTGTAGCATGGTCAGAGAGATTTAACTGCAATGGAAAAAATAGCTTTAAAAAACTGTAAGGAGCAGAATAACAGGATTATCATATTAACATACTGAACAATAGGTACTGTAATGTTTTACTGAAACTTCTAACAGTCTTTATCTCTACAGTCAGCTATTGGTTGGCCTGTGCAATTGGTGTGTAAACCATGAGAGGAAAAAAGATGTCCACGGGTGAAAGACCATGAGATGAGACAATATTTTGGTACGCTGTGTGCAACCAAACTGGTAAAGTGCCTCTATTTTATATAGCGCCTTTCACAACTTCAGGACGTCCCAAAACGCTTTACAGTCAATGAAGTACTTTTGAAGTGTAGTCACTGTTGTAATGTAGGAAACGTGGCAGACAATTTTGCACACATCAAGCTCCCATAAACAACAATTTGATAATGACCAGATAATCTATTTTAGTGATGTTGATTGAGGGATAAACATTGGCCAGGACACCAGGGATAATTTCCCTGCTCCTCTTCGAATAGTGCCATGGGATCTTTTACTTCCACCTGAGAGAGCGGACAGGGCCTCGGTTTAACGTCTCATCTGAGCGGGACTTGAATCTGCCACCTTCTGACTCAGAGGCGAGGGTACATTCCACCGTGCCGCAGCTGATGCTCATGGTTAAATGACAAAGATTGTTTACAATTTTTTATGAATGTTTATTGGAATTTGAGTTTGTTGAATAAAATTGCAGCACATCAAAAAAAAACTGCACAGGGAATCATTGTTACTGATAATCAGTATAACTAATGTAGGTACAGAACAAAGTAGGATCAACATGAATGGTACTATTAACAATGAGTATACAATAGCAGAGGCAATTGCAGCAGCAATCAGAATTTTATGTTAATCCCAGGACAGCAAGCATTTTAGGATCATCACTATAGTTATAAAGGTCAGTCCCTTACTCCCTGGGTTAAAATGCAAATGTGTCATAATATATCTGGCTTCTGTGCGAACAGTTTAGTGGGTAAATGCATTCTTCATGTGGTATTAAGCCATTCAAACCAGAAGGTACCACATTCAGTCTGTGTAGAGTTAGTTGATCTCAACTAGACCCGCAGTCAGAATGCTAGAATTGGTCAGTGATGTTGAGCTTAGAAGATTAAAAATAAAAGCCAGAGTTCCCACTCTGGATTGTTATTCAGTCAACAACAACAACAATATTTATTTATGTAGTGCCTTTAACATAGTACAATGTTACAAGGTGCTTCACAGGAACATTATCAAACAAAATTTGACACCAAGCCACAAAAGTAGCTATTAGGATGAATGACCAAAATCTTGATCAAGGAGGTAGGTTTTAAGGAGGAAAGAGAAGTAAAGAGGCGGAGAGGTTTAGGGAGGGAATTCCAGAGCTTGGGACCTTGGCAGCTGAACGTACGGCTGTCAATGGTAAAGCGATTAAAATCAGGGATGCTCCAGTGGCAAGAATTAGAGCAGCGCAGATATCTCGGAGGGTTGTGGGGCTGGAGGAGATTGCAGATATAGGAAGGGATGAGGCCGTGGAGGGATTTGAAAACAAGGATGAGAATTTTAAAATCGAGGTGTTGCTTAACCGGGAGCCAGTGTAGGTCAGCGAGCACAGGCGGGGTGATGGGTGAACATGATTTGATGCGGGTTATCACATGGGCAGCAGAACTTTGGATGACGTAGTGTGAAACATGGGAGGTCAGCCAGGCATGCACTGAATTAGTCAAGTCCAGGGACAACAAGGTCATGGTTGAGGGTTTCAGCAGCAGATGAGCTAAGGCAGGGGTGGAGTCGGGTGATGTTACAGAGGTGGAAATAGGTGGTCTTAGTGATGACACGGATATGTGGTCGGAAGCTCATTTCAGGGTCAAATATGACACCAAGGTTGCAAACAGTCTGGTTGAGCCTCAGACAGATGCTAGGGAGAGGGATGGTTTTGGTGGCTAGGGAACTGGGTTTGTGGCGGGGACCAAAGACGATGTCTTCAGTCTTCCCAATATTTAGTTGGAGGAAATTTCTGTTCATCCAGTACTGAATGTCAGACAAGCAGCCTGGCATTTAGAGACTGTGGAGGGGTCGAGAGAAGTGGTGGTGAGGTAGAGCTGGGTGTCAATAGCGTACCTGTGGAAACAGACGCTGTGTTTTCGGATGATGTTGCTAAGGCAGCATACAGATGAGAAGGAGGAGGGGGCCAAGGATCGATCCTTGGGGCTTACCAGAGGTAACGATGCGGGAGTGGGAAGAGAAGTCATTGCAGGTGATTCTCTGGCTACGATTAGACAGATAAGATAAGGTGAGTGCAGTCCCACCCAGCTGGACGATGGTGGAGAGGCGTTGGAGGAAGATGGTATGATCAACTGTGTCAAAGGCTGCAGACAGGCCAATAAGGACGAGGAGGGATAGTTTACCTTTGCCACAGTCACATAGGATGTCATTTGTGACTTTGATAAGAGCCGCTTTGGTACAGTGGCAGTGGCAGAAATCTGATTGGAGGAATTTAAACATGGAGTTCCGGGAAAGATGGACATGGATTTGGGAGGCTACAACACGTACAAGGGGCTAAAAATTTACACCACCCGTTACCATCCAAAAATAGCGAAGTGGGTGGCTGCCACTCTTTCGCCAGTTGGTGGTGGGTCCCTTGGCATCTGCCATTTTCCGAGGCTCGGCACCGCTGCCAGTAAGTGCGATGGCCCTGCTAGATTTAAATTAGGGAGAGGTGACGACTCGCCGACGTAACATCATCTCAGCGAACATGAACCTTTGCGCTGAGTTTAGTGTTGGGTCCTAAGCATGCCATGAAAACCCAGCGTTCAGCAGACACACAGAGGCATTGTCAGCACCTCTTAAAGGAACACACATGTATTTTAGGTATGTTTGCATTTAAGCTTTTGGACTGGATTTTTAAAAATTTATTGAAGTAGTACCTTGCTGCAATACATGTTAAAAGTTTTTTAACTGTGTAGTGAGTGCTGCTGGATGCTTGCAAGCCCTCAGATGTTAAAGGAAGGCCTCTGAGAAAATAGAAAATGCTGCAAATACTCAGCAGGTCAGGCAACATCCATGGAGAGAGAGACAGAGTTCACGTCTCAGGTTGAGATGCTGTCTGACCTGCTGAATATTTCCATCATTTTATGCTGCCATTTTGACTTACAGTACACGCTTGCTGAGGGAAGAGGAAGACGCAAAAGAGGAAGAAGCAGAAGGATGCAACCCAGACAGCCCTTTTCTGGCCGGGATGGTATTATCCACCTGTGGTACAAGTGACCACAACCACAATTCCCCTTTCAATATTTGTCCCACATCTTACCTTTGCTCTGTTCATTGACCATCACAGCATCCTCTTGGCCACAATGCTGAAATAAAAGCCAGCACAAAGCAAACTTTCCAATCCAACTTTATACATCTAGCCATCCAATATGACATAAAGAAATCAACTCACCACCCTTATGCATTCTCTTAGTGACTGTCTTGCGTGTGCCTTTGCCTATCCTACTGATGTCACGCATTGCTCCCCCAGTGGCTGCAGCATGGCTGGTAGAAGGCAGCTGACTTTCAGTGGGGGATACTGCAAATAGTCTTATTGGTCGACCTTGAGGAGCTGGTGGCTGGGAGTGTGAAATCGAGAGATGGTGTTTCTTCTTCTTCACTCTCCTCTCCCTCTTCTTGGGACAACCATTGGCTGGCAGCCTGCATTTTTTGGGTGTGTGAAATGAGGAAGGCACGAGGGTGGAGTTCTGGTGACGGGAGGGTGGAAAAGCAAAAGGTGCATGCGGGAAGGAGAATAATGTATGAGGTTACCAGTATCTTGTAACCTTTCTGCCCCACCGATGCCCAATGGCTCAGCCATGCCCCTGCCATGAATGGCCTGCACCGACTCCTCCAAGGGGATGAGGTGAGGCTAGGAATGCAAGATGTGGCTCGTGATTGGTATAGATTGCTTGTAGATGAGCCAAAGCTAAAAGGCACTATATCTGAATGCGCAAAGAATTCACAACAAAATAGATGAATTTATAGTGGAAATAGAAATTAATAGGTTTGATCCAATAGCCATTACAGAGACGTGGCTGCAAAGTGACCAAGGTTGGGAACTAAATATTCCAGGATACTTAACTTTTAGATGAGATAGGCAAAATGGAAAAGGAGGAGGGGTAGCTGTGATAATAAAGGCTGGGATAAAGACAGTCGGGTGAAAGGATCTTAGCTCGGAAATTCAAGAAGTAGAATCAGTTTGGGTGGAGCTAAGAAACAGCAAGGGGCTGAAAACATTGGTGGGAGTTGTTTACAGGCCCCCAAACAGTAGTGATAATGTAGGACACAGTATAAATCAGAAAAGTAGAGGTGCATGTAACAAAGGTAATACAATAATCATGGGGGACTTTAATCTACATATACACTGGGCAAACCAAATTTGCAGTAATAGTGTGGAGGACGAATTCATGGAATGTATATAAGATGGTTTTCTGGATCAGTATGTTGAGGAACCTATGAGAGAACAGGCTATTTTAGGTCTAGTATTGTGCAATGAGAAAGGGTCAATTAATAACCTTGCAGTAAAGGGGCCTTTAGGTAAGAGTGACCATAATATGATAGAATTTTACATTAAGTTTGAAAGTGATTTAGTTAAATCTGAAAATAGGATCTTAAGTCTAAACAAAGGAAACTACGTAGTTATGAAGGGAGAGTTGGCGAAGGTAGATTGGAAACTACATTAACGTGTAGAATGGTTGATGAACAGTGATGTACATTTAAGGAGATATTTCACAACTCTCAAGAAAAATATATTGCAGAGAGGAGAAAAGGGTGTAAGAGAAAAGATAGCCATCTGTGGCTAACTAAGGAAATAAAGGACAGTATCCAATTAAAAACAAGGGCATACAAAGTAGCCAAAACTAGTGGGAGGATAGAAGACTGGGAAGCTTTTAAAAGCTAGCAAAGAATGACTAAAAAAAATGATTAAGAAAAGGAAGATAGACAATGAAAGTAAACTAGCAAAAAATATAAAAACAGATAGCAAGAGTTTATTTCGGTATATAAAAAGGAAAAGAGTGGCTAAAGTAAATGTTGGTCCCTTAGAGGATGAGACCGGGGAATTAGTAATGGGGAACATGGAAATGGCAGAAACTCTGAACAAATATTTTGTATCAATCTTTACGATAGAGGACACTAACAATATTCCAACAGTGGATAATCAAGGGGCTATGCGGGGGAGGAACTTAACACAATCACAATCACTAAGGAGGTGCTACTCAGTAAAATAATGGGACTAAAGGCAGATAAATCTCCTGGACCTGATGGCTTGCATCCTAGGATTTTAAGAGAAGTAAGGCAGGGATTGTGGATGCACTGGTTGTAATTTACCAATTCTGGGGAGGTCCCAGCAGATTGGAAAACTGCAAATGTAACGCCCCTATTTAAAAAAGGAGGCAGATAAAAAGCAGGTAACTATAGACCAGTTAGCCTAACATCTGTGGTTGGGAAAATATTGGAGTCCATTATTAAAAAAGCAGTAGCTGGACATTTGGAAAAGCAAAATTCGGTCAGGCAGAGTCAGCATGGATTTATGAAGGGGAGGTCATGTTTGACAAATTTGCTGAAACTCTTTGAGGATGTAACGAACAGGGTGGATAAAGGGGAACCAGTGGATGTGGTGTATTTGGACTTTCAAAAGGCATTTGACAAGGTGCCACATAAAAGGTTGGGGGTAATATATTAGCATGGATAGAGGATTGGCTAACTAACAGAAAACAGAGAGTTGGGATAAGTGGTTCATTCTCTGGTTGGCAACCAGTAACTAGTGGGGTGCTGCAGGGATCAGGGCTGGGACCCCAACTATTTACAATCTATATTAACGACTTGGAAAAAGGGACAGAGTGTAACGTAGCCAAGTTTGCTGACAATACAAAGATGGGAGGAAAAGCAATGTGTGAGGCAGACACAAAAAATCTGCAAAAGGACATAGACAGGCTAAGTGAGTGGGCAAAAATTCGGCAGATGGAGTATAATGTTGGAAAGTGTGAGGTCATGCACTTTGACAGAAAAAAATCAAAGGGCAAGTTATTATTTAAATGGAGAAAGATCGCAAAGTGCTGCAGTACAGCCGGACCTGGGAGTACTTGTGCATGAAATACAAAAGAATAGAATGCAGATAGAGCAAGTGATCAGGAAGGCCAATGGAATCTTGGCCTTTATTGCAAAGGGGATGGAGTACAAAAGCAGGGAAGGCTTGCTACAGTTGTACAGGGTATTGGTGAGGCCACACCTGGAATACTGCGTGCAGTTTTGGTTTCCATATTTACGAATGGATATACTTGCTTTGGAGGCAGTTCAGAGAAGGTTCACTAGGTTGATTCTGGAGATGAGGGGGTTGACTTATGAGGAAAGGTTGAGTAGATTGGGCCTCTACTCATTGGAATTCAGAAGAATGAGAGATGATCTTATCAAAACGTATAAGATTATGAGGGGGCTTGACAAGGTGGATGCAGGGAGGATGTTTCCACTGATAGGGGAGACTATAACTAGAGGGCATGACCTTAGAATAAGGGGCCACCCATTTAAAACTGAGATGAGGAGAAATTTCTTCTCTCAGAGAGTTGTAAATCTGTGGAATTTGCTGCCTCAGAGAGCTGTGGAAGCTGGGACATTGAATAAATTTAAGACAGAAATAGACAGTTTCTTAAATGAAAAGGGGATAAGAGGTTATGGGGAGTGGGGAGGGAAGTGGAGTTGCGTCCATGATCAGATCAGCCATGATCTTATTGAATGGCGGAGCAGGCTCGAGGGGCCGTATGGCCTACTCCTATTCCTATTTCTTATGTTCTTATTGTTACACTCATAATAAATAGTTAGACTGAGTACTGTGTGTAATGAGCAAGCGTGACCTTAGTTCCTTTATTACAATTCCAGAGTGCAGATACCTTATATACTGTGCTCCCAAGGGATGCTGGGATCCCTTGGGATTCCAACAGGTGGGCCCTCTGGTAGTCAGGAGTGATACAGGTTACAAAGGGTTAAATGCACAACATCACTCCCCCGTGAAGTTAACAGTACACGTATTTACAAGGTGAGACGATCTGGGGCTTTGCGCTCCCTTGTCGATCGTCTCGGTACAAATGCTGGTGAGGGTGGGTTGGTCCGTTCTTCACTGGGCTGTTGGACAGATGGCCTTACCGGGCTGCTGGGGATGAGGAGTTCGGTTTCGTGGTCAACCATGATGTCAGTTGCCATTTGTGTGTTGGAAGGTCAAAGTTGGTGGGGTCCTCTTCGGGTTGTTCATCGCTGTTGGTGAACCGCAGTTTGATTTGGTCCAAATGTTTTCTGTGCGTTTGACCATTGGTCAGTTTGACCTGAAACACCCTACTCCCCTCTTTGGCTGTGACCATGCCAGCGAGCCATTTGGGACCATGTCCATAACTGAGCACAAACACAGGATCATTGATCTCAATATCGCGTGACAAATTTGCGCGGTCATGGTGCACACTTTGTTGATGTCGCTTGCCCTCCACGTGATCATGGAGATCATGGTGGACAAGAGAGAGCCTTGTTTTAAGCGCCCTTTTCATGAGCAGCTCACCTGGGGGAATCTGGTTTGGTAGCTGTGCAGTACTCGAGACAACCAGGTCTGCAGGGAGACTTCCGAATCACATTTCAAGCTTTGCTTGATGGTCTGAACTGCCCGTTCTGCCTGGCCGTTGGATGCGGGCTCGAACGGGGCAGATGTGACATGTTTGATCCCGTTGCGGGTCATGAATTCCTTGAATTCAGCACTGGTGAAGTACAGCCCATTGTCGCTGACTAGTACATCAGGCAAGCCGTGCGTGACAAACATGGTTCGTAGGCTTTCAATGGTGGCCGTGGATGTGCTTACAGACATTATTGCACATTCAATCCATTTTGAGTACGCATCCATGACAACCAAAAACATTTTTCCTAGGAATGGGCTCGCATAGTCTACATGGATCCTCGACCACGGTTTGGATGGCCATGACCACAAACTTAGCGGTGCCTCTCTGGGTGCATTGCTCAGCTGAGGGCAATTGTTGCACTGGCGCACACATGACTCTAAATCTGAGTCGATGCCAGGCCACCACACGTGAGATCTGGCTATGGCTTTCATCATTACGATGCCTGGGTGGGTGTTGTGCCGTTCGCAAATAAATGTGTCTCTGCCTTTCTTGGACAAGACCACGCGATTGCCCCACAAAAGACAGTTCGCCTGCAGGGACAACTTGTCTTTGCACCTGTGGAATGGCTTAATCGCTTCCTGCATCTCCACTGGGTCACTGGACCAGCTCCCATGGAGAACACAGATTTTTTTTACCAAGGACAGTAACGGATCCTGGCTGGTCCAGGTCCTGATCTGGCGGGCCGTAACGGAGGACTTCTCGTTCTCAAATGCCTCCATGACCATGAGCAAGTCCGCTGGCTGTGCCATTTCCACCCCGGTGGTGGGCAATGGTAGCCGACTGAGAGCATCTGCGCAGTTCTCTGTGGCCGGTCTGTGGCGGATTACATAGTTGTATGCCGACAGCGTGAGCGCCCATCTTTGGATGCGGGCAGAGGCATTGGTATTAATCCCTTTGCTCTCCGAGAATAGTGATATGAGCGGCTTGTGGTCAGTTTCAAACTCGAACTTGAGGCAAAATAAGTACTGGTGCATTTTTTTTACCCCGTAAACGCACGCCAGAGCCTCTTTTTCAACCATGCTGTAGGCCCTTTCGGCCTTGGACAAACTCCTGGATGCATATGCAACCAGTTGCAAAATCCCCAATTCATTAGCCTGTTGTAACACACACCCAACCCCGTATTAGCTAACACTAATCGTTTACATGGACTATACAGGACAAGCAATTTGTTAGAACACAATAAGTGTTCTGGCTTTCTTAAAGGCAGTTTCTTGTGAATTCCCCCATACCCAGTCATCTCCCTTGCGCAGTAGCGCATGTCGGAGTTCTAGCAGGGTGCTTAACCCAGGTAGGAAATTACCGAAGTAGTTAAGGAGTCCCAGGAATGACCGCAGCTCCGTCATGTTCTGTGGTCGCAGCGCGTTCTTGATGGCCTCCTTCTTGGCGTCGGTGGGTCTGATGACATCTACAGCAATTCTCCTTCCTAAGAATTCAACGTACTGTGCCAGGAAAACGCACTTCGATCATTTCAATCTGAGCCCCATGCGATCCAACTGACTAAGAACCTCCTCCAGATTCTTCAAGTGCTCCATGGTATAACCAATATGTCATCCTGGAAGACCACTGTACAAGGAATCGACTTTAGCAGGGCGCTGGAAGATTGCTGCGGCCAACCGAATCCCAAACGGGCATCGGTTGTAGATAAACAGACCTTTGTGCGTGTTGACGCAGGTGAGGCCTTTCGAAGGCTCCTCCAGCTCCTGCATCATATAGGCTGAGGTCAGGTCCAGCTTGGTGAACATCTTTCCCTCCAGCCAGGATTGCAAATAGATCGTCTGCCTTGGGTAGCGGGTACTGGTCCTGCAGCGAAAAACGGTTAATTGTTACTTTATACTCCCCGCAAATTCTAACCGTACTGTCCTCCTTGAGTACCGGTACAATCGGACTGGCCCAGTCGTTGAATTCCACTGGCGCGATGATGCCTTCATGTTGCAGTCTCTCCAGCTCGATTTCCACTTTTTCACGCATCATGTATGGTACCGCCCGAGTCTTGTGGTGGATGGGTCGCGTACCAGGAATCAAATGAATTTGCACTTTCACCCATGAGAAGCTTCCAATGCCTGGTTCGAATAACGATGGGAACTTGCTTAGAACCTGGGTGCATGAGGCGTCATCAATGGACGAAAGCGCTCGGATGTCGTCCCAGTTCCAGCGGATTTTCCCCAGCCAGCTTCTGCCAAACAACGTGGGGCCATCCCCTGGCACAATCCACAGTGGGAGTTCGTGTACTGCTCCATCATAGGAGACTTTGACTTCAGCACTGCCAATTACAGGGATTAGTTCCTTGGTGTAAGTCCTTAGTTTAGTGTGAATGGGGCTGAGCTTGGGCCTGTGTGCCTTCTTTCCCCACAGCCTGTCGAAGGCCTTTTTACTCATTATGGACTGACTTGCCCCCGTGTCCAGTTCCATAGATACTGGAATGCCGTTCAGTTCAACTTTCAACATAATAGGTGAGCATTTTGTCGTGTACCCCATACACCTCTGCCTCCTCCGTACGACTTTCCAATTCACTCTGATCCACTGTGGATCGATCGTCCTCTGCAACGTGGTGGTTTGCAGGATTTGCAGCTCGCCTGCACATTCGTTGGAGGTGTCCCATTGTTCTGCAACCATAGTGCTTAAAGCGGCATTGATGGGGCCGATGATCACCTCTGCAGCACCGCAGCACCGACTGGGCGTTAACTGCCTTGCATTAACGGACTCTGGATCAATTGAGGTCAGGCCACAGCCGCCGGCGTGTACGTTCTGCCCTGTTCATTTCTGCTCAAAATCGACGTTACTTTAGGCACAGTACTGGCCGAAACTTCTTTGTTCTGCAAAATCTTCTTCGTGTTGTCACTGGTGGACATAAAAGCCTGGGCTATCCTTAATGCTTTACTTAGGTTCAGAGTTTCAACAGTCATCAGTTTGCGAAGGATTGTCTCATGTCCGATGCCCGGTACGAAAAAGTCTCTGAGTATTTATTCTAGGAATCCCTCAAACTCACAATGTCCAACGAGGCGCCTTAGTTCGGCGATTTAGCTCGCCAGTTCCTGGCCCTCCGATCGTTGACACGTGTAGAACCGATATCTCACCATCAAAACGCTTTCCTTAAGATTTAGGTGCTCCCAGACCAGCGTACACAATTCTTCGTAGGATTTCTCTGTTGGTTTTGCTGGGACCAGGAGACTCTTCATGAGGCTGTTGTCCCACAGACAGTTAGGAGGATCGCCCTTCATTTGGTGGCATTCTCGGCACCTACTAGCTCGTTGGCCACAAAGTATTGGTCGAGTCTCTCCATGAAGGCCTCCCAATCGTCCCCTTCTGAGAACTTCTCCAGGATGCCGACTGTTCTTTGCATTTTCATGCGGTTGTTTGTTACCTCTTCGCCAATTGTTACACTCATAATAAATGGTTAGACCGATTACTGTGTGTAATGAGCAAGTGTGACCTTAGCTCCTTTATTACAATTCCAGAGTGCAGGTACCTTGTGGGTGGCCTGCTTATATACTGTGCTCCCAAGGGATGCTGGGATCCCTTGGGATTCCAACAGGTGGGCCCTCTGGTGATCAGGTGTGATGCAGGTTACAAAGGGTTAAATACATAACACTTATGTTCTTAAAAGGTATGACGGCAGACAAGCAATGGCTAGTATTTAAATAATTAATATATAATTTATAACAAACATACATTCCTTTAAGGTACAGAAACCCCATAAGAAAAGTAATCCAACCGTGGCCAGCAAGACAAGTTAAAGATAGTATGAGGTCAAAGGAAGACGTTTATAATATTGCCAAAAAGAGCAGTAAGCCTGAGGATTTTAGAATTCAGCAAAGAAGGACCAAGAAATTGATAAAGAAACTGAAAATAGAATGAGAGTAAACTAGTGAGAGACAAAAAACAGATGGTAAAAGCTTCTATAGGTATGTAAAAAGGAAAAGATTAGCAAGGCAAAAAATAAAAAGGGCCACTGTACAGCAAAATTCTAAAGGGTTAAAGTGTAATAAAAAGGCAAGCATGAAAGCTCGGTGCCTCAATGCAAGGAGTATTCAGAACACAGGAGAGGGCTCTGAGCTAGTTAGAATGGCTGAGTGCTCAGATGAACAGGATCCCAAGAAAGAATGCAAAAGGCAGGAGGCAACAGAGCAGAGTAGTACTGGGGTAAGTGTAAACCACAAGGTGATAGGAAGGGACAATATGTATGAATATAAAAGGGCTGCAGGAGGGGTCAAAACTCAAAATCATGGTTTAAAAACTAGTATTAAAACACTCTACCTAAATGCACGCAGTATTCGAAATAAAGTAAATGAGTTGACGGCACAAAACATTACAAATGGGTATGATTTGGTGGCCATTACAGAAACGTGGTTGCAGGGTGGCCAAGACTGGGAATTAAACATACAGGGATATCTGACAATTTGGAAAGATAGACAAGAAGGGAAAGAAGGTGGGGTAGCTCTGTTAATAAAGGATGATATCAGGGCAGTTGTGAGAGACGATATTGGCTCTAATGAACAAAATGTTGAATCATTGTGGGTGGAGATTAGAGATGGTAAGGGGAAAAAGTCACTGGTGGGCGTAGTTTATAGGCCCCCAAATAATAACTTCACGGTGGGGTGGGCAATAATCAAGGGAATAATGGAGACATGTGAAAAAGGAACGGCAGTAATCATGGGGGATTTTAACCTACATATCGATTGGTCAAGTCAAATCGCACGGGGTAGCCTGGAGGAGGAATTCATAGAATGCATACGGGATTGTTTCTTAGAACAGTATGTTACAGAACCTACAAGGGAGCAAGCTATCTTAGATCTGGTCCTGTGTAATGAGACAGGAATAATAAACGATCTCCTAGTAAAAGATCCTCTCGGAATGAGTGATCACAGTATGGTTGAATTTGTAATACAGATTGAGGGTGAGGAAGTAGTGTCTTAAACGAGCGTACTATGCTTAAACAAAGGGGACTACAATGGGATGAGGGCAGAGTGGCTAAAGTAGACTGGGAACATAGACTAAACGGTGGCACAATTGAGGAACAGAGGAGGACTTTTAAGGAGCTCTTTCATAGTGCTCAACAAAAATATATTCCAGTGAAAAAGAAGGGCGGTAAAAGAAGGGATAACCAGACGTGGATAACCAAGGAAATAAAGGAGAGTATCAAATTAAAAACCAATGCGTATAAGGTGGCCAAGGTTAGTGGGAAACTAGAAGATTGGGAAAATTTTAAACGACAGCAAAGAATGACTAAGAAAGCAATAAAGAAAGGAAAGATAGATTACGAAAGTAAACGTGCGCAAAACATAAAAACCGATAGTAAAAGCTTTTACAGATATATAAAACGGAAAAGAGTGACTAAAGTAAATGTTGGTCCCTTAGAAGATGAGAAGGGGGATTTAATAATGGGAAATGTGGAAATGGCTGAGACCTTAAACAATTATTTTGCTTCGGTCTTCACAGTGGAAGACACAAAAACCATGCCAAAAATTGCTGGTCACAGGAATGTGGGAAGGGAGGACCTTGAGACAATCACTATCACTAGGGGGGTAGTGCTGGACAGGCTAATGGGACTCAAGGTAGACAAGTCCCCTGGTCCTGATGAAATGCATCCCAGGGTATTAAAAGAGATGGCGGAAGTTATAGCAGATGCATTCGTTATAATCTACCAAAATTCTCTGGACTCTGGGGAGGTGCCAACGGATTGGAAAGCAGCTAATGTAACGCCTCTGTTTAAAAAAGGGGGCAGACAAAAGGCAGGTAACTATAGGCCGGTTAGTTTAACATCTGTAGTGGGGAAAATGCTTGAAACTATCATTAAGGAAGAAATAGCGGGACATCTAAATAGGAATAGTGCAATCAAGCAGACGCAACATGGATTCATGAAGGGGAAGTCATGTTTAACTAATTTACTGGAATTCTTTAAGGATATAACGAGCATGGTGGATAGAGGTGTACCGATGGATGTGGTGTATTTAGATTTCCAAAAGGCATTCGATAAGGTGTCACACAAAAGGTTACTGCAGAAGATAAAGGTATGCGGAGTCAGAGGAAATGTATTAGCATGGATTGAGAATTGGCTGGCTAACAGAAAGCAGAGAGTCGGGATAAATGGGTCCTTTTCGGGTTGGAAATCGGTGGTTAGTGGTGTGCCACAGGGATCGGTGCTGGGACCACAACTGTTTACAATATACATAGATGACCTGGAAGAGGGGACAGAGTGTAGTGTAACAAAATTTGCAGATGACACAAAGATTAGTGGGAAAGCGGGTTGTGTAGAGGACACAGAGAGGCTGCAAAGAGATTTAGATAGGTTAAGCGAATGGGCTAAGGTTTGGCAGATGGAATACAATGTCGGAAAGTGTGAGGTCATCCACCTTGGTAAAAAAAACAGTAAAAGGGAATATTATTTGAATGGGGAGAAATTACAACATGCTGTGGTGCAGAGGGACCTGGGGGTCCTTGTGCATGAATCCCAAAAAGTTAGTTTGCAGGTGCAGCAGGTAATCAGGAAGGCGAATGGAATGTTGGCCTTCATTGCGAGAGGGATGGAGTACAAAAGCAGGGAGGTCCTGCTGCAACTGTATAGGGTATTGGTGAGGCCGCACCTGGAGTACTGTGTGCAGTTTTGGTCACCTTACTTAAGGAAGGATATACTAGCTTTGGAGGGGCTACAGGGACGATTCACTCGGCTGATTCCGGAGATGAGGGGGTTACCTTATGATGATAGATTGAGTAGACTGGGTCTTTACTCGTTGGAGTTCAGAAGGATGAGGGGTGATCTTATGGAAACATTTAAAATAATGAAAAGGATAGACAAGTTGGAAAAAGAGAGGTTGTTTCCACTGGTCGGTGAGACTAGAACTAGGGGGCACAGCCTCAAAATACGGGGGAGACAATTTAAAACCGAGTTGAGAAGGAATTTCTTCTCCCAGAGGGTTGTGAATCTGTGGAATTCTCTGCCCAAGGAAGCAGTTGAGGCTAGCTCATTGAATGTATTCAAATCACAGATAGATAGATTTTTAACCAATCAGGGAATTAAGGGTTACGGGGAGCGGGCGGGTAAGTGGAGCTGAGTCCACGGCCAGATCAGCCATGATCTTGTTGAATGGCGGAGCAGGCTCGAGGGGCTAGATGGCCGACTCCTGTTCCTAATTCTTATGTCCTTATATTCTTATGTAAGTAAATGTAGGTCCCCTATAGGCTAAGACAGGAGACATTATAATGGGGAATAAGGAAATAGCAGAGAAATTAAACAAATACTTGTGTCTGTCTTCACAGAAGACACAAAAAACCTCCTGGAAATATTGGAATATCAGGGGCCTAGTATGAATGAGGAACTGAAATAAATTAGAATTAGTAATTAATGGGACTGAAAGCCGATAAATCCCTGAGACCTGATGACCTATATCATAGGGTTTTGAAAGGGGTGGTTTCCAGTTGTCTTGGTTAACCCTTGCCACTGGATCAAGACCTAGCTCTGTCAAATCTGTATGGTGTGCAATGGCCGCCCCACGTTAAAAGAATCCATGCATAGGCATCTTCCACCCTTCAGTATGTAGTTCGGGTCCTAGAATGTCAGGTCCCTCATTGAAACACCTGTGAACTCATCCCTTTTTGGTGTCCTCGATACGAGGGACTGCCTAATATTATACTGTACTATAGAGATAGTGGATGTATTGGTTGTCATCTTTCAAAATTCCATAGATTCTACAACGGTTCCCACAGATTGGAAGGTAGCTAATGTAACCCCGCTATTTAGGAAAGGAGGGAGAGAGAAAACGGAGAACTATAGACCAGTTAGCTGATATCAGTAGAAAGGAAAATGCTAGAATCTATTATTAAGGATGTGGTAACTGGGCACTTCGAAATTAATAATAGATTGGGAGCGACAACATGGATTTATGAAAGGGAAATCATGTTTGACAAATCTTTTCAAATTTTTTGACATTGTAACTATTAGAATAGATAAGGGGGAACCAGTGGATTTGGTGTATTTGGATTTTCAGAAGGCATTTGATAAGGTGCCACACAAGAGGTTATTAAACAAAATTAGGGCTCAAGGGATTGGGGTTAATATACTAGCATGGAGTGAGGATTGGTTAACGGACAGAAAACAGAGTAGGAATAAATGGGTCATTTTCAGGTTGGCAGGCTGTAACTAGTGGGGTGCCACAAGGATCTATGCTTGGGCCCCAGCTATTCACAATCTATATCAATGATTCGGATCAGGAATGAAACAAACAAAATTCTTACAGGGCTTGACAGGGTAGATGCAGGGAGGATGGTTCCTTGACTGAGGAGTCTAGAACCAGGGGTCGCAGTCTCAGAATAAGGGGTCGGCCATTTAGGACTGAGATGAAGAGAAACTTCTTCACTCAGAGGGTGGTGAATCTATGGAAATCTCTACCCAGAGGGCTTTGTAGGCTCAGTCTTTGAGTATATTCAAGACAGAGATCGATAGATTTGTGCATATTAAGGGAATCAAGGGATATGGGGATAGTGCAGGAAAGTGTAGTTGAGGTAGAGGACCAGCCATGATCTCAGTAAACAGTATTTTCTGTTTTTATTCCAGATTCCAGCATCTGCAGTATTTTGCTTTTGTCATTAAATGGCGGAGCAGGCTCGAGGAGCCGAATGGCATACTCCTGCTCCTAATTCTTATGTGAGTGATTCGGGTGAGGTGGGATTGGTGCGTTGCGAAGGTTAGTGATTCAGTTGACAGCAGACGGCTTTTGAAGATACATTCACTGACCTTGACCACTGGTCTGAGGTCATAGAAATAGAAACATAGAAATCTACAGCGCAGAAGGAGGCCATTTCGGCCCATCGTGTTCGCGCCGGCTGACAAAGAGCCACACGGCCCTCGGTCAACAGCCCTGAAGGTTACATATTAACCAATGAACAATGGCGGAAAAGTAAAGAGCTTCTGGCCTAACCAGTCTGCCGCACACAACTGCGACACCTCTTGAACCGCAAAATTCTACACTCCCCCGCCCCCAACCTGAGCCATGTAATCTCCTGGGAGAGGCAAAAAAACAGATAAAAAATCCAGGCCAATTGGGGAGAAAAATCTGGGAAAGTTCCTCTCCGACCCATCCAGGCAACCGAAACTAGTCCAGGCGATCACCCTGGCCGTATTCGATTCCCTGCAGTACTTACCATCGTATCTGCGCCAGCCAACAAGAGGTTATCCAGTCTAATCCCACTTACCAGCATTAGGTCCGTAATCCTACAGGTTACGGCACTTCAAGTGCCCATCCAAGCACCTTTTAAATGTGGTGAAGGTTTCTGCATCCACCAACTTTCCAGGCAGTGAGTTCCAGACCCCCACTACCTCCTGCATGAAGAAGCCTCTCCTCAAATCCCCTCTGAACCTTCCACCAACCATCTTAAAACTATGTCCCCTCGTAATTGACCCCTCCACCAAGGGAAATAGGCCCTTGCTATCCACTATATTCAGGCTCCTCAAAATGTTATACACCTCAATGAGGTCTCCTCTCAGCCTCCTCTGTTCCAATGAGAACAAACCCAGCCTATCCAATCTGTCCTAATAGCTAAAATTCTCCATTCCAGGCAGCATCCTAGTAAGTCTCCTCTGCACCCTCTCTAGTGCAATCACATCCTTCCTATAATATGGCGACCAGAACTGCACGCTGTGGCCTAACCAGAGTATTATATAATTTAAGCATAACCTCCCTGCTCTTGTATTCTATGCCTCAATCAATAAAGGCAAGCATTCCACATGCCTTCTTAACCACCTTCTCCACCTGGCCTGCTACTTTCAGGGAATCTGTGGACCAATGGTGGAGCTTTGGAGGCGTGGCCTATTCACTTGGAGCCTGGAGCAGTGAGAGAAGGAGCTACCTGCTGTTGCTCCTGCCTGGAAAACCTTTGTGAGACCTGTGAAACAGCCCAGGAAGAGGAGGAAGGGGCTTACTACAATTCCAATTCATCCAGAGGGAGAGGAGGAGATCAGAAAATTCAACAACCTTTAATACTGCTGCAGAGAATTGGAGAGAGGGGGAAAAAGAACAACAACTATCCAGTGTGGAAGGAGGGAGAAACTTCATCAACCAAAGGTGGGTATGTTTTGGTGCATTCCCCTAAAGACTTTGTTGTATCGGTGGGGGAGGAAAGAAGACCATTTCGAGGGCCGGAACATCGCGGGGGGTGTGTGTGTGTGGAAGTGTGTGTGGGGTCTTGCTAAATAACTAGGCCCCACACACCACTGAAGTACCCCTCCCCTATTGCCTAGCCTGGGATAGCTGGAGCTACCTGGCTGAAGACTGATTAATTACCCTATTTAACATCGTTGGGAGTGTGTGCCTGGGTGGCTTCAGCTACCCCAGGTGAAGACATCTTCTCCCCCCACCTGAAGACCATCTACAAAGACTGTGTTTTTTGCCATCTGAGGAGTGCACCCCAAGAAACACCCACCCATCGCTGTGAGGGGAGACCTGCCCTCACAGCTTCCCTCTTTCCCACCACCGCTCTCTTTCTCTGTCACTCTCTGTCTCTCCCCTCTCTCGCTGAGAGCCCCTTTCTCTGAATTGAAAAAACAATTAAGACAACTGAGCAGAGGGAGCAAGGCCCCTCCCCAATTGTCAACTAGGGGAGAGGTGTGCCTCATTGTGAGCTCCTCTGCTCATACACTTAAACGAGGCCAATTTAAGAACATTAAGGCCTGTGACTTTGGGGTGGGTGTAGCCCTTAAAGGGACCCCGTGATGGCGACCCCATCCATGCCGGTGGCGGGCCAGTTAAGACGTACGCGCAGGCGGCATGCACATCCACGGCGCCTCCTGCTGACCTGCCACCGTTCAGACTTATAACAAAGAAACATGGGGTCAAGAGCTACACTCACCCCACAATAAGCATCGAGGAGTGTGTGCGGGCGATGGCTGGAGTAGTCGGCCCCTCGGCCATTGTTGCAGCCTCCAAGATGTCTGGGAAGGCCGTGTTCTTCCTGGGATCGGAGCGGGCGGTGTCCCTGGCCATTGAAAAGGGGCTCACGGTGGGCGGGGCGTTCCTGCCGATGGACCCTCTCGAGACCACCGCGCAGAGGGTCATCCTTTCTAACATCCTGCCCTTTGTTCCCGCTGGGCTCCTCCTCCCTCACCTACACCAACTGGGGGAAGTAAGGTCAGGGATCAACCCCATACCGCTCGGCCTCAGGGAGAGCAGCCTGCGCCACGTCTTCTCCTTCCGCCGCCAGCTCTTTGTCCGGCTGGCGCGGGAGGAGACGACAGAGGGTAGTTTTAATGTGGTGCACGAGGGGACTGCTTACCGCGTCTTCTGGACGTCGGACGGCGTGCGGTGCCATGCCTGTAGGGAGGTGGGGCATGTTCGTAAGAACTGCCCCGCCTCCAAGGCCGCCAAACCACCGAGGGCGGCCAAGGCTGGCGCCGCCGACACCCCTCCCCCTAGTAGCGTCCGTGTGTCGGGAGCTGTGGGTGCGCGGGCATCGTCGGGGGCCTTTGTTTTCACGGCCTCCGGCGGGGGGGAGGGAGAGCGTCCGATCGGAAAGAAGGCGCGGAGGAAGACGAAACATCTCAAAGCGGGTCCCCTCAGTGCGCCAGACAGTCTGATCACCGCGCTTGGCCCAACCTTGTCACCGGCGAGCGCGGGATTCCCTGAGCCCGTACCTGAGCCCTTGACCAATATCACAGAGGGGCTCGGGCGCGGGCAAGATAAGAAAAAGGGAGGGGTGGAGCAGGAGGCCTCGGCAGACAAGGAGGTCTCCGTGCCTCCACGCCCCCCCAGGAACAAAAGGAGGCGGCGCTCCAATGAGGCAGAGGGGGAACAACATCCCTCCAAGGAGGAGTCGGTGCCCGCCGCGTGTCCCGCGTCCCCCACCAGCGCCCCCAAACTGCGCCGTAGGCAAGAGGAATCTGTCCCCGGGGAGGGTGGGGCAGTCGAGGCTGCCCAGCCTCTGCCTCCCGGGGATGGCGTGGAGGATCTGCCTGTCGTGGGGGGCGTGGGGCCAGCAGAGGAATGCATAGCCGCCGGGTCGAGTGTCCCGGGGACTGAGGCGGGCAGGGCCGAAAAGGCCAAACTTGAGCCCGCCCAGCTATTAACCAACTTCCCCCGGGAGTCGCTCAACCCGGAAGAAACAAAAAATGTTAACAATTTTAATGATTCTGTACACGCTGGGCCGGGGGGTGGCGGCGGGGAGGGGGAAGAACAATAACCCTCGCCCCCTACTTTGGAGCTGGGGTACTTGGAGGACCTGGAACATTTCTTTGTCCAGGTCTCTCCGTGTTCCCCGGCTCCTGGGGCGGAGGAGGAACCCCTTCCGCTGTCGCTTCCTGACCCAGCACCGCTTTTAAAAGAGCCCAGTGGGGACTCCTCTGCCGACGATCCTGGGGGTGGGATCGGGGCAGAGCCAGGGCCGGATGGAGCGGCCGGGCCGTTTGCCGTACCTCGTGCGGTCGACGGGCCGGCTGCTGGCGGCGACCTCCCGGAGGGGGACGGGGACTCGGTGGGGGACGAGGGAGAAGATCTCGAGTCCATCGCCAGTGAGGCGGTGGATCTCCTCGTGCCCGCCACTGAGTCCCCCCTCATTCCTGCAAAGGAACTCCGGGATATTTTGGTCCAGAGCCAGGGTCGCCGCAACCGAGCCCAGCTGGCCTGGGAAAAATGGTCCGAGCCGGGGCTGCTCGTCGCGTCCGTCCGCGCCGCCGCTAAAACCATGGCCGCGGGCGGGCCCTTATCAAAGGCGCAAGGCCTTGAGCTGCGCCGGCTCAAAAGGTTCCTCGCTGGGCTGCTGAAGGAGTGGAGGTCAACAAACGACTCGACTCTCCCCCCCCACAATAGGTTAGGTAGAGGTTGCACTATGCTTTTGTCATGAAGATAACCATAGCCAGCCTCAACATCAACGGCGGCAGAGAGGCACGCCGTAGATTTAACAATTTTTCGCTCCTGCGGGAGTGGAAATATGCGGTGTGCTTCCTGCAAGAAACCCACACCGTTCCGGGAGACGCAGCCACGTGGCTCCTGGAATGGCAAGGAGAGGTCCGCATGAGCCACCTCACTACCACGTCTCGTGGGGTGGCCATCTTGTTAGCCCCGCATTTTCAGCCGGAGATCTTGGGGGTCGAGGAGCCCGTGCCAGGCAGCTTGCTGCACGTCACGGTTCGCCTGGGGGACGTGCCGCTCCATCTCGTGAACGTGTACGCCCCTCAGCCCGGCCCGCAGCAAACGCGCTTCTTCGAAGAAGTGTCCGCTCTTCTTGGCTCCGTCGACGTCGGCGACTGCATTGTCCTCGGGGGGGATTTTAACTGCACCCTCGAGGCGAGGGACCGCTCCGGTGCCCCGCAGAGCATGACGGCGATGGAGAAGTTGAGGGACCTGGTCGGGTCCTTCGACTTGGTGGACGCCTGGCGAAATCTCCACCCCGACTCCAGCGCCTTTACTTGGGTGAGGCCTGGAGTAGGATGGTCCAGAGTCGCCCGCCTTTACGTGTCTCGGGCATACGTTTCCTGCGTCACGGCGGCCTCCATGCGGCCGGTGCCGTGTTCGGACCACCACCTGGTGTGGGCGGAGCTCGCTTCGCTCCGCGCGAGGACGGGGTCCGCGTACTGGCATTTTAACAACCAGCTGCTGGAGGACGTGCGGTTCCAGGACTCGTTCCGTCATTTCTGGGCCGACTGGAGAAGGAAGCAGAGGGGCTGCCCCTCCTTGAGGCTATGGTGGGACGTGGGCAAGGCTCAGGTCTGCGTCTTCTGTCAAGAGTACGCGAGGGGGTCGACCAAGAGGCGGGCGGCCAGGGTCGGGCGCCTAGAAAAAGAGGTGCTCGACCTGGAGTCCCGTCTCGGTCAAGTCGTCGAGGACCCGGCCCTGCGTATGGTGTACGAAGCGAAGAAGGCCGCGGTGAAGGACCTGCAGCTTGTCGGGTCCCGAGGCGCATTCGTGAGGTCGCGGATCCGGTTCCTGCGGGATCTGGACCGCGGCTCCCCCTTCTTCTACTCGCTGGAAAAAAGACAGAGTGTCCGTAAGCAGCTCTTGACGCTGCTGGCCGACGACGGCTCTCTCGTCTCGGATCCGGAGGGCGTCAACAACAGGACCCGTGAATATTACGGGGCTCTGTTCTCTCCGGAGCCGTCCAGCGAGGAAGCGCGTAGAGTTTTGTGGGAGGACCTGCCGAAGGTCGGCCCGGAGGGCGCCGAAAATCTGGAAGCTCCGCTAAGCCTGGCGGAGCTGACCGGCGCCCTCGACCGGCTCTCGAGGGGAAAAGCCCCGGGGCTGGACGGGCTGACCGTGGAGTTCCACAGGGCGTTCTGGGACGTCCTGGGGGGCGACTACGCACGGGTCCTGGGGGAAAGTCTGGCGACCGGGGAGATGCCTCTCTCTTGGCGCAGGGCAGTCATCGTCCTGCTGCCTAAGAAGGGCGATCTCCGCCTCCTTAAGAACTGGCGCCCGGTGTCCCTCCTCAGCACGGACTACAAAATCTTCGCCAGGGCGATGTCTGCTCGCCTTGGCGCCGTGCTGGACCACATGATCCACCCCGACCAGTCCTACACGGTCCCGGGCCGGACAATCCACGATAACATCCATCTGGTCCGGGACCTCATCCATCATTCCCAGGAGGCTGATCTGTCGGTCGCCTTCCTATCTCTCGACCAAGAGAAGGCGTTCGACAGGGTGGATCACGACTATTTGTTCGGGACTCTGTGCGCTTTCGGGTTCGGGACGCATTTCGTCGCCCGGATCCGACTTTTGTACGCCGCCGCAGAGTGTCTGATAAAGGTTAACGGGTCCTTGATGGCACCCCTTCGCTTTGGGAGAGGGGTGCGCCAGGGATGCCCCATGTCTGGCCAGTTATATGCCATCTGCGTGGAGCCTTTCCTGCGCCTCCTGCGGACGAGGTTGACGGGACTGGCTCTGCAAGGGCCGGGCGTGGAGGTCGTCCTCTCGGCTTACGCCGATGCCGTGCTCCTCGCAGTAGAGGATCCCGCTGACCTGCGGAGGATGCGTGAGTGCCAGGAGATTTACTCGGCCGCATCCTCTGCCAGGATCAACTGGGAGAAATGTTCCGGACTCCTGGTGGGTCAGTGGCTGGTGGACTCCCTGCCAGAGGAGCTCAGGCCTTTTGCCTCGAGCACGACCCATCTCCTCTATCTGGGAGTCTACCTTAGCCCCGACGAGGAAGCCTGGCTGGCGAACTGGCAAGAGCTGGAGGCCAAGGTCGCCGCTTGCCTAGGGCACTGGACAGGACTACTCCGATTGCTGTCCTACAGGGGTCGAGCGCTAGTCATAAACCAGCTGGTGGCCGCCATGCTGTGGTACCGGCTGGTCGCTTTGACCCCTCCCCCTGCGTTTGTCACCAAGATACAGAAGAAGCTGGTGGACTTCTTCTGGAACAACATAGAAACATAGAAACATAGAAAATAGGTGCAGGAGTAGGCCATTCGGCCCTTCTAGCCTGCACCGCCATTCAATGAGTTCATGGCTGAACATTCAACTTCAGTACCCCATTCCTGCTTTCTCGCCATACCCCTTGATCCCCCTAGCAGTAAGGACCTCATCTAACTCCTTTTTGAATATATTTAGTGAATTGGCCTCAACAACTTTCTGTGGTAGAGAATTCCACAGGTTCACCACTCTCTGGGTGAAGAAGTTCCTCCGCATCTCGGTCCTAAATGGCTTACCCCTTATCCTTAGACTGTGACCCCTGGTTCTGGACTTCCCCAACATTGGGAACATTCTTCCTGCATCTAACCTGTCTAACCCCGTCAGAATTTTATATGTTTCTATGAGGTCCCCTCTCATTCTTCTGAACAACAGGAAGCACTGGGTCTCTGCCGCGGTCTTGAGTCTCCCGCTTGGGGAGGGCGGTCAGTCGTTGGTGTGCGTCAGCGCCCAGCTCGCGACTTTCCGTCTTCAGACCCTGCAGAGATACATTTACGTTAAGCCCCCTCCCAGGTGGCGTGCTCTGATGACGTATTTCTTCCGCCAGCAGCACGACCTCAACTACGACACGCAGCTCCTGTTTGTGAGCTCGGGGGGCGTCAGGACCGCCTTCCAGGAGCTGCCTGTCTTTTACAAGGAACTCATCAGCGTCTGGAACAAAGTCTCCACCAAGCGCAGCTCTCCACCGGCTGGAGTGGCGGCTGTCCTGCAGGGAATCCGTAGCTCCACGACCGAGGTTTTAGGTGGGGATCGGACGAGAGGGCTGTGGCTGGTGAGGTGACCAGGGTCATGTACCTGCTCGATGGCGGAGGAGCGGGCTGGATGACACCAGACATGCTGGAGCGGCGCCTAAATTCTGCCGATGCCATCGAGTTGCTAAAAACAGCTCTGGGCCCCGACTCCGCTAGGTGTGTCGAGGAGGCTCAAGCACGTGGGGAAATCCCGTCCGAACTGACCCCCGTCCGGACGGAATTCCTCATCAGCGCCAAACCCTGGAACCTCCCTCGGGAGCCGGCGCCTCACAACTTGAGCCGCCTCGAGGAAATCCCCTCCGTGCCTTTCAGTTCCGCGCGCAGGGATTTCCTGTACAGGCTGCTCCTGCACACTCTCAACTTTGCCATCCTCGCATGCCGTCCGGACACGCCATGGCGTACCATCTTGCCGTCCGGAGGAGGGGGTCCCCGATGGAGGGCACTCTACGCGGGAGTCCTCCCACTATTTATCGGGGACTTGGCCTGGAGGGTGGTGCACGGAGCAGTGCCGTGCAATAAATTTTTAAGCCGGTTCACAGGCTCCCAGGCCGCCTGCAATTTCTGCGGTCTGGAAGAGTCCGTGTTCCATGTTTTACCGAATGCATGAGGTTGCAGCCCCTGTTTTATTATTTAAAGGGGCTGCTCCTGAAATTCTGGCTGCACTTCAGTCCCACACTCCTGATCTTTGGGCACCCTGTGCGGAGGGGAGCGGATAGGTCTGAGGGCCTCCTCATAAGACTTCTCCTGGGCACGGCCAAGGGTGCCATCAGCCGGTCCAGGCAGCGGGCGGTCGAGGGGGTCGTGCAGCCTGACTGCCTGCCTCTCTTCCGCGCGTACATCCGGTCCAGGGTGTCCTTGGAGATGGAGCATGCGGTGTTCACCGGTACGCTCGCGGCCTTCCGCGAGAGGTGGGCACCGGAGGGACTGGAGTGCATCATCACGCCCGGCAACCAAATTTTAATTTGATTTTATGTTTTAAAGTTTAATTTGTTTTACTTGCCGGTGTTTTTAGTGTCCCCCTCCCCTTTTGTAGGGGGCACTTGGAGGGAAAAAAATATGATTTTAGTGCCCAAAAAAACTTTTAAAAAAAACAACCAAAAAAAACACTAAAAAAGGGCCTTGGAAATGTTTGTGTGCCCCCCAGATCTGGGGGACACGATTCAATGTTTCAGTTTCCTCCCAAAAGAGTTCTGTGGACCAATGGTGGAGCTTTTGGAGGCGTGGCCTATTCACTTGGAGCATGGAGCAGTGAGAGAAGGAGCTACCTGCTGTTGCTCCTGCCTGGAAAGCCTTTGTGAGACCTGTGAAACAGCCCAGGAAGAGGAGGAAGGGGATTACTACAATTCCAATTCATCCAGGGGGAGAGGAGGAGAGCAGAAAACTCAACAACCTTTAATACTGCGACAGAGAGTTGGAGAGAGGGGGAAAAAGAACAACAACTATCCAGTGTGGAAGGAGGGAGAAACTTAGTCAACCAAAGGTGGGTGTGTTTTGGTGCATTCCCCTAAAGACTTTGTTATATCGGTGGGGGGAGGAAAGAAGACCATTTCGAGGGCCGGAACATCGCGTGGGGGGTTTGTGTGTGGAAGTGTGTGTGGGGGTCTTGCTAAATAACTAGGCCCCACACACCACTGAAGCACCCCTCCCCCATTGCCTAGCCTGGGATAGCTGGAGCTACCTGGCTAAAGACTGATTAATTACCCTATTTAACATCGTTGGGAGTGTGTGCCTGGGTGGCTCCAGCTACCCCAGGTGAAGACATCTTCTCCCCCCACCCGAAGACCATCTACAAAGACTGTGTTTTTTTTTGTCATCTGGGGTGTGCACCCCAAGAAACACCCACCCATCGCTGTGAGGGGAGACCTGCCCTAGCAGCTTCCCTCTTTCCCACACACCGCTCTCTTTCTCTCTCTCTCTCTGTCTCTCCCCTCTCTCTCTGAGAGCCCTTTCCTCCTAATTAAAAAAAAACAATTAAGACAACTGAGCAGAGGGAGCAAGGCCCCTCCCCAATTGTCAACTAGGGGAGAGGTGTGCCTTATTGAGAGCTCCTCTGCTCATACACTTAAACGAGGCCAACTTAAGAACATTAAGGCCTGTGACTTTGGGGTGGGTGTAGCCCTTAAAGGGACTCCGTGATGGCGACCATATCCACGCCGATGGCAGGGCCAGCAAAGACATATGCGCAGGCGGCGTCCACATCCATGGCGCCTCCTGCGCCTCCTGCTGCCCTGCCACCTTTCAGACTAATAACAAAGAAACACGGGGTCAAGAGCTACACTCACCCCACAATGAGCATCGAGGAGTGCATGCGGCCAATGGCTGGAGTAGTCGGCCCCTCGGCCATTGTCGCAGCCTCCAAGGTGTCTGGGAAGGCGGTGTTCTTCCTGGGGTCGGAGCGGGCGGTGTCCCTGGCCCTTGAAAAGGGGCTCACGGTGGGCGGGACGTTCCTGCCAGTGGACCCTCTCAAGGCCACCGCGCAGAGGGTCATTCTTTCTAATGTCCCGCCCTTTGTTCCCGCTGGGCTCCTCCTCCCTCACCTACACCAACTGGGGGAGGTAAGGTCAGGGATCAACCCCATGCCGCTCGGCCTCAGGGAGAGCAGCCTGCGCCATGTCTTCTCCTTCCGCCGCCAGCTCTTTGTCCGGCTGGTGCGGGAGGAGACGACAGAGGGTAGTTTTAATGTGGTGCACGAGGAGACTGCCTACTGCGTCTTCTGGATGTCGGACGGCGTGCGGTGCCATGCCTGTAGGGAGGTGGGGCATGTTCGTAAGAACTGCCCCGTCTCTAAGGTCGCCAAACCACCGAGGGCGGCCAAGGCTGGCGCCGCCGCCACCCCTCCCCCTAGTAGCGTCCGCGTGCTGGGAGCTGTAGGTGCGCGGGCATCGTCGGGGTCCTTTGCCTTCACGGCCTCTGGCGGGGGGGAGGGAGAGAGTCCAATCGGAAAGAAGGCGCGGAGGAAGGCGAAACGTCTCGAGGCAGGTCCTCTCAGTGCGCCAGACAATTTGATCACCGCGCTCAGCCCAACCCCGTCACCGGCGAGCGCGGGGTGCCCTGAGCCCGTGCCCGAGCCCTTGACTAATACCACAGAGGGGTTCGGGCGCGGGCAAGATAAGAAAAAGGGGGGAGTGGAGTGGGAGGCCTCGGCAGACAAGGAGGTCTCCCTGCCTCCGCGCACCCCCCAGGAACAAAAGGAGGCGCCGCTCCAATGAGGCGGAGGGGGAACAACATCCCTCCGCGGAGGAGTCGGTGCCCGCCGCATGTCCCGCGTCCCCCACCAGCGCCCCTAAACTGCGCCGTAGGCGAGAGGAGTCTGTCCCCGGGGAGGGTGAGACAGTCGAGGCTGCCCAGCCTCTGCCTCCCGGGGATGGCGTGGAAGATCTGCCTGTCGTGGGGGGCGTGGGGCCAGCGGAGGAATGGGTAGGCGCCAGGTCGAGCGTCCCGGGGACTGAGGCGGGCGGGGCCGAAAAGGCCAAACCTGAGCCCGCCCAGCCAATATCCAACTTCCCCCGGGACTTGCACGACTCGGCAGAAAATTAAAATTTAAAATTTTTTAATATACATCCACATGCTGGGCCGGGGGTGGCGACGGGGAGGGGGAAGAAAAACAACCCTCGCCCCCTACTTTGGAGCTGGGGTACTTGGAGGACCTGGAACTTTTCTTTAACCAGGTCTCTCCGTGTTCCCCGGCTCCTGGGGTGGAGGAGGAACCCCTTCCGCTGTCGCTTCCTGACCCAGCACCGCTTTTAAAAGAGCCCAGTGGGGACTCCTCTGCCGACGATCCTGGGGGTGGGATCGGGGCAGAGCCAGGGTCGGATGGAGCGGCCGGGCCGTTTGCCGTACCACGTGCGGTCAACGGGCCGGCTGCTGGCGGCGACCTCCGGAGGGGGACGGGGACTCGGTGGGGGACGAGGGAGAAGATCTCGAGTCCATCGCCAGTGAGGCGGTGGATCTCCTCGTGCCCGCCGCTGAGTCCCCCCTCATTCCTGCAAAGGAACTCCGCGACTTTTTGGTCCAGAGCCAGGGTCGCCGCAACCAAGCCCATCTGGCCCGGGAAAGATGGTCCGAGCCGGGGCTGCTCGTCGCGTCCGTCCACGTCGCCGCTAAAACCATGGGTCGCTGCTAAAACTATGGCCGCGGGCGGGCCCTTATCAAAGGCGCAAGGCCTTGAGCTGCGCCGGCTCAAAAGGTTCCTCGCTGGGCTGCTGAAGAAGTGGAGGTCAACAAACGACTCCACTGCCCCCCCACAATAGGTTAGGTAGAGGTTGCACTATGCTTTTGTCATGAAGATAACCATAGCCAGCCTCAACATCAACGGCGGCAGAGAGGCACGCCGTAGATTTAACAATTTTTCGCTCCTGCGGGAGGGGAAATATGCGGTGTATTTCCTGCAAGAAACCCACACCGTTCCGGGAGACGAAGCCACGTGGCTCCTGGAATGGCAAGGAGAGGTCCGCATGAGCCACCTCACCGCCACTTCTTGTGGGGTGGCCATCTTGCTGGCTCTGCATTTTCAGCCGAAGATCTTGGGGGTCGAGGAGCCCGTGCCAGGCCGCTTGCTGCACGCCACGGTTCGCCTGGGGGACGTGCCGCTCCATCTCGTGAACGTGTACGCCCCTCAGCCGGGCCCGCAGCAAGCGCGCTTCTTCGAAGAAGTGTCCGCTCTTCTTGGCTCCGTCGACGTCGGCGACTGCATTGTCCTCGGGGGGGATTTTAACTGCACCCTCGAGGCGAGGGACCGCTCCGGTACCCCGCAGAGCATGACGGCGATGGAGAAGTTGAGGGACCTGGTCGGGTCCTTCGACTTGGTGGACGTCTGGCGAAATCTCCATCCCGACTCCAGCGCCTTTACTTGTGTGAGGCCTGGAGTAGGAAGGTCCAGAGTCGACCGCCTTTACGTGTCTCGGGCGTACGTTTCCTGCGTCCCGGCAGCCTCCATGCGGCCGGTGCCGTGTTCGGATCACCACCTGGTGTGGGCGGAGCTCGCTTCGCTCCGCGCGAGGACGGGGTCCGCGTACTGGCACTTTAACAACCAGCTGCTGGAGGACGAGCGGTTCCAGGATTCGTTCCGTCGTTTCTGGGCCGACTGGAGAAGGAAGCAGTGGGGCTTCCCCTCCTTGAGGCTATGGTGGAACGTGGGCAAGGCTCACATCTGCATCTTCTGTCAAGAGTACGCGAGGGGGTCGACCAAGAGGCGGGCGGCCAGGGTCGGGCGCCTAGACAAAGAGGTGCTCGACCTGGAGTCCCGTCTCAGTCAAGTCGTCGAGGACCTGGCCCTGCGGATGGTGTACGAAGCGAAGAAGGCCGCGCTGAAGGACCCGAGGCGCGTTCGTGAGGTCGCGGATCCGGTTCCTGCGGGATCTGGACCGCGGCTCCCCCTTCTTCTACTCGCTGGAAAAAAGGCAGAGTGTCCGTAAGCAGCTCTTGACGCTGCTGGCCGACGACGGCTCTCTCGTCTCGGATCCGGAGGGCATCAACAACAAACTCTTCGCCAGGGCGATGTCTGCTCGCCTTGGCGCCGTGCTGGACCACATGATCCACCCCGACCAGTCCTACACGGTCCCGGGCTGGACAATCCACGATAACATCCATCTGGTCCGGGACCTCATCCATCATTCCCAGGTTGCTGTTTTTTGATTTAGCTCATCTTTATTTTCAACTTTGCCATTGTCCTGCATTTATGGGCCTTAACCCTTTAACTTAGTACCTTAATTGTCGCCCGGATCCGACTTTTGTACGCCGCCGCGGAGTGTCTGATAAAGGTTAATGGTTCCTTGACGGCGCCCCTTCACTTTGGGAGAGGGGTGCGCCAGGGATGCCCCATGTCCGGCCAGTTATATGCCATCTGCGTGGAGCCTTTCCTGCGCCTCCTGCGGACGAGGTTGACGGGACTGGCTCTGCAAGGGCCAGGCGTGGAGGTCATCCTCTCGGCTTACGCCGATGATGTGCTCCTCGTGGTAGAGAATCCCGCTGACCTGCGGAGGATGCGTGAGTGCCAGGAGATTTACTCGGCCGCATCCTCTGCCAGGATCAACTGGGAGAAATGTTCCGGACTCTTGGTGGGTCAGTGGCTGGTGGACTCCCTGCCGGAGGAGCTCAGGCCTTTTGCCTGGAGCACGACCCATCTCCTCTATCTGGGAGTCCCGACGAGGAAGCCTGGCCGGCGAACTGACAAGAGCTGGAGGCCAAGGTTGCCGCTCACCTAGGGCGCTGGACAGGACTGCTCCGAGTGCTGTCCTACAGGGGTTGAGCGCTAGTCATAAACCAGCTGGTGGCCGCCATGTTGTGGTACCGGCTGGTCACTTTGACCCCTCCCCCTGCGTTTGTCACCAAGATACAGAAGAAGCTGGTGGACTTCTTCTGGAACAACAGGAAGCACTGGGTCTCTGCCGCAGTCTTGAGTCTCCCGCTTGGGGAGGGCGGTCAGTCGTTGGTGTGCGTCAACACCCAGCTCGCGACTTTCCATCTTCAGACCCTGCAGAAATACCTTTACGTCGAGCCCCCTCCCAGGTGGCGTGCTCTGGCGACGTATTTCTTCCGCCAGCAGCACGGCCTCAACTGCGACATGCAGCTCCTGTTTGTGAGCTTGGGGGGCGTCAGGACCGCCTTCCAGGAGCTGCCTGTCTTTTACAAGGAACTCATCAGGGTCTGGAACAAAGTCTCCACCAAGCGCAGCTCTCCACCGGCTGGAGTGGCGGCTGTCCTGCAGGAGCCGCTGCTCGGGAATCCGTACCTCCACGACCGAGGTTTTACATGGAAACATAGAAAATAGGTGCAGGAGCAGGCCATTCAGCTCTTCTAGCCTGCACCGCCATTCAATGAGTTCATGGCTGAACATGAAACTTCAGTACCCCCTTCCTGCTTTCTCGCCATACCCCTTGATCCCCGAGTAGTAAGGACTTCATCTAACTCCCTTTTGAATATATTTAGTGAATTGGCCTCAACTACTTTCTGTGGTATAGAATTCCACAGGTTCACCACTCTCTGGGTGAAGAAGTTTCTCCTCATCTTGGTCCTAAATGGCTTACCCCTTATCCTTAGACTGTGACCCCTGGTTCTGGACTTCCCCAACATTGGGAACATTCTTCCTGCATCTAACCTGTCTAAACCCGTCAGAATTTTAAACGTTTCTATGAGGTCCCCTTTCATTCTTCTGAACTCCAGTGAATACAAGCCCAGTTGATCCAGTCTTTCTTGATATGTCAGTCCCATCATCCCGGGAATCAGTCTGGTGAATCTTCGCTGCACTCCCTCAAAAGCAAGAATGTCCTTCCTCAAGTTAGGAAACCAAAACTGTACACAATACTCCAGGTGTGGCCTCACCAAGGCCCTGTACAACTGTAGCAACACCTCCCTGCCCCTGTACTCAAATCCCCTCGCTATGAAGGCCAACATGCCATTTGCTTTCTTAACCGCCTGCTGTACCTGCATGCCAACCTTCAATGACTGATGTACCATGACACCCAGGTCTCGTTGCACCTTCCCTTTTCCTAATCTGTCACCATTCAGATAATAGTCTGTCTCTCTGTTTTTACCACCAAAGTGGATAACCTCACATTTATCCACATTATACTTCATCTGCCATTCATTTGCCCACTCACCTACCCTATCCAAGTCACTCTGCAGCCTCATAGCATCCTCCTCGCAGCTCACACTGCCATCCAACTTAGTGTCATCCGCAAATTTGGAGATACATTTAATCCCCTCGTCTAAATCATTAATGTACAATGTAAACAGCTGGGGCCCCAGCACAGAACCTTGCGGTACCCCACTAGTCACTGCCTGCCATTCTGAAAAGTACCCATTTACTCCTACTCTTTGCTTCCTGTCTGACAACCAGTTCTCAATCCACGTCAGCACACTACTCCCAATCCCATGTGCTTTAACTTTGCACATTAATCTCTTGTGTGGGACCTTGTCGAAAGCCTTCTGAAAGTCCAAATATACCACATCAACTGGTTCTCCTTTGTCCACTTTACTGGAAACATCCTCAAAAAATTCCAGAAGATTTGTCAAGCATGATTTCCCTTTCACAAATCCATGCTGACTTGGACCTATCATGTCACCATTTTCCAAATGCGCTGCTATGACATCCTTAATAATTGATTCCATCATTTTACCCACTACTGAGGTCAGGCTGACCGGTCTATAATTCCCTGTTTTCTCTCTCCCTCCTTTTTTAAAAAGTGGGGTTACATTGGCTACCCTCCACTCGATAGGAACTGATCCAGAGTCAATGGAATGTTGGAAAATGACTGTCAATGCATCCGCTATTTCCAAGGCCACCTCCTTAAGTACTCTGGGATGCAGTCCATCAGGCCCTGGGGATTTATCGGCCTTCAATCCCATCAATTTCCCCAACACAATTTCCCGACTAATAAAGATTTCCCTCAGTTCCTTCTCCTTACTAGACCCTCTGACCCCTTTTATATCTGGAAGGTTGTTTGTGTCCTCCTTTGTGAATACCGAACCAAAGTACTTGTTCAATTGGTCTGCCATTTCTTTGTTCCCCGTTATGACTTCCCCTGATTCTGACTGCAGGGGACCTACGTTTGTCTTTACTAACCTTTTTCTCTTTACATACCGATAGAAACTTTTGCAATCCGCCTTAATGTTCCCTGCAAGCTTCTTCTCGTAATCCATTTTCCCTGCCCTAATGAAACACTTTGTCCTCCTCTTTAGGTAGCGGTCGGACGAGAGGGCTGTGGCTGGTGAGGTGACCAGGGTCAGGGACCTGCTCGATGGTGGAGAAGCGGGCTGGATAGCGCGAGACACGCTGGTGCGGCGCCTAAATTCTGCCAACATCCGCCGCGCGGCCTTATGCCATCGAGCCGCTAAAAACAGCTCTGGGCCCCGATCCGTTAGGTGTGTCGAGGAAGCTCAAGCACGTGGGGAAATCCTGTCCGACCTGACCCCCGTCCGGACGTAATTCCTCATCGGCGCCAAACCCCGGAACCCCCCTCGGGAGCCGGCGCCTCACAACTTGAGCCGCCTCGAGGAAATCCCCTCCGTGCCTTTCAGTTCCGCGCGGAGGGGTTTCCTGTACGGGCTGCTCCTGCACACTCTCAACTTTACCATCCTCGCATGCCGTCCGGACACCCCATGGCGTACCATCTTGCCGTCCGGAGGAGGCGGGGGTCCCCGATGGAGGGCACTCTACGCCGGAGTCCTCCCACTATTTATCGGGGACTTGGCCTGGAGGGTGGTGCACGGAGCAGTGCCGTGCAATAAATTTTTAAGCTGGTTCACGGGCTCCCAGGCCGCCTGCAATTTTTTGCGGTCTGGAAGAGGCCATGTTCCATATTTTTACCGAATGCACGAGGTTGCAGCCCCTGTTTTATTATTTAAAGGGGCTGCTCCTGAAATTTTGGCTGCACAGCAGTCCCACACTCCTGATCTTTGGGCACCCTGTGCGGAGGGGAGCGGGTAGGTCCGAGGGCCTCCTCGTAGGACTGCTCCTGGGCACGGCCAAGGGTGCCATCAGCCGGTCCAGGCAGCGGGCAGTCGAGGGGGTCGTTCAGCCTGACTGCCTGCCTCTCACTGTGAGGGGAGACCTGCCCTCACAGCTTCCCTCTTTCCCACCCCCCCACTCTCTTTCTCTGTCATTCTCTCTGTCTCTCACCTCTCTCTCTGAGAGCCCCTTTCTCCGAATTGGAAAAATCAATTACAAGACAACTGAGCAGAGGGAGCAAGGCCCCTCCCCAATCGTCAACTAGGGGAGAGGTGTGCCTCTTTCAGAGCTCCCTCTGTTCAAACACCAACGAGGCCATTTAAGACCATTAAGGTCTGTGACTTTGGGGTGGGTGTAGCCCTTAAAGGGACCCCGTGATGGCGACCCCATCCATGCCGGTGGCAGGGCCAGCAAAGACGTACGCGCAGGCGGCGTCCACATCCACGGCACCACCTGCTGCCCTGCCACCTTTCAGACTAATAACAAAGAAACACAGGGTCAAGAGCTACACTCACCCCACAATGAGCATTGAGGAGTGCGTGCGGGCGATGGCTGGGGTAGTCGGCCCCTCGGCCATTGTCGCAGCCTCCAAGATGTCTGGGAAGGCCGTGTTCTTCCTGGGATCGGAGCGGGCGGTGTCCCTGGCCCTTGAAAAGGGGCTCACGGTGGGCGGGACGTTCCTGCCGGTGGACCCTCTCGAGGCCACCGTGCAGAGGGTCATCCTTTCAAACGTCCCACCCTTTGTTCCCGCTGAGCTCCTCCTCCCTCACCTACGCCAACTGGGGGAGGTAAGGTCAGGGATAAACCCCATACCGCTCGGCCTCAGGGAGAACAGCCTGCACCACGTGTTCTCCTTCCGCCGCCAGCTCTTTGTCCGGCTGGCGTGGGAGGAGACGACGGAGGGATCATTTAATGTGTGCACGAGGGGACTGCCTACCGCGTCTTCTGGACGTCGGACGGCGTGCGGTGCCATGCCTGTAGGGAGGTGGGGCACGTTCGCAAGAACTGCCCCGCATCAAAGGCCGCCAAACCACCGAAGGCGGCCAAGGCTGGCACCCCCGCCACCCCTCCCCCTAATTGCGTCCGCGTACCGGGAGCTGTGGGCGTGCGGGCATCGTCGGAGGCCTTTGTTTTCACGGCCGCCGGCGGGGGGGAGGGAGAGCGCCCGGCCGGAAAGAAGGCGCGGAGGAAGGCGAAACATCTCGAGGCGGGTCCCCTCAGTGCGCCAGACAGTCTGATCACCGCGCTCAGCCCAACCTTGACCATTACCGCAGAGGGGCTTGGGCGCAGGCAAGAAAAGAAAAAGGGGGGAGTGGAGCGGGAGGCCTCGGCAGACATGGAGGTCTCCCTGCCTCCGTGCCCCCAAAGGAACAAAAGGAGGCGCCGCTCCAATGAGGCGGAGGGGGAACAACATCCCTCCGCGGAGGAGTCGGTGCCCGCCGCGTCCCCCGCGTCCCCCACCAGCGCCCCCAAACTGCGCCGTAGGCAAGAGGAATCTGTCCCCGGGGAGGGTGGGGCAGTCAAGGCTGCCCAGCCTCTGCCTCCCGGGGATGGCGTGGAAGATCTGCCTGCCGTGGGGGGCGTGGGGCCAGCGGAGGAATGCGTTGCCGCCGGGTCGAGCGTCCCGGGGACTGAGGCAGGCGGGGCCGAAAAGGGCGAACCAGAGCCCGCCCAGCCAATACCCAACTTCCCCCGGGAGTCGCTCGACCCGGAAGAATTACAAAGTGTTAACAATTTTAATGATTCTGTACACGCTGGGCCGGGGGGTGACGGCAGGGACAGGGAAGAACACCAACCCTCGCCCCCTACTTTGGAGCTGGGGGAATTGGAGGACCAGGAACATTTCTTTGACCAGGTCTCTCCGGTTTCTCCGGTTCCTGGGGCGGAGGAGGAACCCCTTCCGCTGTCGCTTCCTGACCCAGCACCGCTTTTAAAAGAGCCCAGTGGTGACTCCTCTGCCGACGATCCTGGGGGTGGGATCGGGGCAGAGCCAGGGTCGGATGGAGCGGCCGGGCCATTTGCCGTACCTCGTGCGGTCAACGGGCCGGCTGCTGGCGGCGACCTCCGGAGGGGGACGGGGACTCGGTGGGGGACGAGGGAGAAGATCTCGAGTCCATCGCCAGTGAGGCGGTGGATTTCCTCGTACCCGCCGCTGAGTCCCCCCTCATTCCTGTAAAGGAACACCGGGGCTTTTTGGCCCAGAGCCAGGGTCGCCGCAACCGAGCCCATCTGGCCCGGGAAAAATGGTCCGAGCCGGGGCTGGTCATCGCGTCCGTCCGCGCCGCCGCTAAAACCATGGCCGCGGGTGGGCCCTTATTAAAGGCGCAAGGCCTTGAGCTGCGCCGGCTCAAAGGGTTCCTCGCTGGGCTGCTGAGGGAGGGGAGGTCAACAAATGACTCCACTTCCCCCCACAATAGGTTAGGTAGAGGTTGCACTATGCTTTTGTCATGAAGATAACCATAGCCAGCCTCAACATCAACGGCGGCAGAGAGGCACAACGTAGATTTAACAATTTTTCGCTCCTGCGGGAGGGGAAATATGCGGTGTGCTTCCTGCAAGAAACCCACACCGTTCCGGGAGACGAAGCCACGTGGCTCCTGGAATGGCAAGGAGAGGTCCGCATGAGCCACCTCACCGCCACTTCTTGTGGGGTGGCCATCTTGCTGGCCCCACATTTTCAGCCGGAGATCTTAGGGGTCGAGGAGCCCGTGCCAGGCCGCTTGCTGCACGTCACGGTTCGCCTGGGGGACGTGCTGCTCCATCTCGTGAACGTGTACGCCCCTCAGCCCGGCACGCAGCAAGCGCGCTTCTTCGAAGAAGTGTCCGCTCTTCTTGGCTCCGTCGACGTCGGCGACTGCATTGTCCTCGGGGGGGATTTTAACTGCACCCTCGAGGCGAGGGACCGCTCCGGTGCCCCGCAGAGCATGACGGCGATGGAGAAGTTGAGGGACCTGGTCGGGTCCTTCGACTTGGTGGACGTCTGACGAAATCTCCACCCCGACTCCAGCGCCTTTACTTGGGTGAGGCCTGGAGTAGGATGGTCCAGTATCGACCGCTTTTACATGTCTCGGGCGTACGTTTCCTGCGTCCCGGCGGCCTCCATGCGGCCGTTGCCGTGTTCGGACCACCACCTGGAGTCCGCGTACTGGCATTTTAACAACCAGCTGCTGGAGGACGTGCAGTTCCAGGACTCGTTCCGTCATTTCTGGGCTGACTGGAGAAGGAAGCAGGGGGGCTTCCCCTACTTGAGGCTATGGTGGGACGTGGGCAAGGCTCACGTCTGCGTCTTCTGTCAAGAGTATACGAGGGGGTCGACCAAGAGGCGGGCGGCCAGGGTCGGGCGCCTAGAAAAAGAGGTGCTCGACCTGGAGTCCCGTCTCGGTCAAATCGTCGAGGACCCGACCCTGCGGACGGTGTACGAAGCGAAGAAGGCCGCACTGAAGGACCTGCAGCTCGTCGGGTCCCGAGGCGCGTTCGTGAGGTCACAGATCCGGTTCCTGCGGGATCTGGACCGCGGCTCCCACTTCTTCTACTCGCTGGAAAAAAGACAGAGTGTCCGTAAGCAGTTCTTGACGCTGCTGGCCGACGACGGCTCTCTCGTCTCGGATCCGGAGGGCGTCAACAACAGGGCCCGTGAATATTACGGGGTTCTGTTCTCTCCGGAGCCGTCCAGCGAGGAAGCGCGTAGAGTTTTCTGGGAGGACTTGCCGAAGGTCAGCCTGGAGGGTGCCGAAAATCTGGAAGCTCCGCTAAGCCTGGCGGGGCTGACCGGTGCCATCGACCGGCTCTCGAGGGGAAAAGCCCCACGGCTGGACGGTCTGACCGTGGAGTTCCACAGGGAATTCTGGGACATCCTGGGGGGTGACTACGCGCGGGTCCTGGGGGAAAGTCTGGCGACCGGGGAGATGCCCCTCTCTTGGCGCAGGGCAGTCATCGTCCTGCTGCCTAAGAAGGGCGATCTCCGCCTCCTTAAGAACTGGCGCCCGGTCTCCCTCCTCAGCACGGACTACAAAACCTTCGACAGGGCGATGTCTGCTCGCCTTGGCGCCGTGCTGGACCACATGATCCACCCCGACCAGTCCTACACGGTCCCGGGCCGGACAATCCATGATAACATCCATCTGGTCCGGGACCTCATCCATCATTCCCAGGAGGCTGGTCTGTCGATCGCCTTCCTATCTCTCGACCAAGAGAAGGCGTTCGACAGGGTGCATCACGACTATCTGTTTGGGACTCTGCGCGCTTTCGGGTTCGGGACGCATTTTGTCGCCCGGATCCGACTTTTGTACGCCGCCGCGGAGTGTCTGATTAAGGTTAATGGGTCCTTGACGGCGCCCCTTCGCTTTGGGAGACGGGTGCGCCAGGGATGCCCCATGTCCGGCCAGTTATATGCCAATTGCGTGGAGCCGAACCTGCACCTCCGGCGGATGAGGTTGACGGGACTGGCTCTGCAAGAGCCGGGTGTGGAGGTCGTCCTCTCGGCTTACGCCGATGACGTGCTCCTCGCGGTAGAGGATCCCGCTGACCTGCGGAGGATGCGTGAGTGCCAGAAGATTTACTCGGCCGCATCCGCCGCCAGGATCAACTGGGAGAAATGTTCCGGACTCCTGGTGGGTCAGTGGCGGGTGGACTCCCTGCCGGAGGAGCTCAGGCCTTTTGCCTGGAGCATGACCCATCTCCTCTATCTGGGAGTCTACCTTAGCCCCGACGAGGAAGCCTGGCCGGCGAACTGACAAGAGCTGGAGGCCAAGGTCGCCGCTCGCCTAGGGCGCTGGACAGGACTGCTCCGAGTGCTGTCCTACAGGGGTCGAGCGCTAGTCATAAACCAGCTGGTGGCCGCCATGCTGTGGTACCGGCTGGTCACTTTGACCCCTCCCCCTGCGTTTGTCACCAAGATACAGAAGAAGCTGGTGGACTTCTTCTGGAACAACAGGAAGCACTGGGTCTCTGCCGCGGTCTTGAGTCTCCCGCTTGGGGAGGGCGGTCAGTCGTTGGTGTGCGTCAGCGCCCAGCTCGCGACTTTCCGTCTTCGGACCCTGCAGAGATACCTTTACATCGAGCCCCCTCCCAGGTGGCGTGCTCTGGCGACGTATTTCTTCCGCCAGCAGCACGGCCTCAACGACGACACGCAGCTCCTGTTTGTGAGCTTGGGGGGCGTCAGGACCGCCTTCCAGGAGCTGCCTGTCTTTTACAAGGAACTCATCAGGGTCTGGAACAAAGTCTCCACCAAGCGCAGCTCTCCACCGGCTGGAGTGGCGGCTGTCCTGCAGGAGCCGCTGCTCGGGAATCCGTACCTCCACGACCGAGGTTTTAGGTGGCGGTCGGACGAGTGGGCTGTGGCTGGTGAGCTGACCAGTGTCAGGGACCTGCTCGATGTGGAGAAGCGGGTTGGATGACGCCAGACACGCTGGCGCGGCGCCTAAATTCGGCTGACGTCCGCCGCGCGGCCGATGCCATCGAGTCGCTAAAACAGCTCTGGGCCCTGACTCCGTTATGTGCATCGAGGAGGCTCAAGCACGTGGGGAGATCCCGTCCGAACTGACCCCCGTCCGGATGGAATTCCTCATCGGCGCCAAACCCCGGAACCTCCCTCGGGAGCCGGCGCCTCACAACTTGAGCCGCCTCAGGGAAATCCCCTCCGTGCCTTTCAGTTCCGCGCGGAGGGGTTTCCTGTACGGGCTGCTCCTGCACACTCTCAACTTTGCCATCCTTGCCTGCCGTCCAGACATGCCATGGCTTACCATCTTGCCGTCCGGAGGAGGCGGGGGTCCCCGATGGAGGGCGTTCTACGCAGGAGTCCTCCCACTATTTATCGGGGACTTGGCCTGGAGGGTGGTGCATGGAGCAGTGCCGTGCAATAAATTTTTAAGCCGGTTCACGGGCTCCCAGGCCGCCTGCAATTTCTGCGGTCTGGAAGAGTCCGTGTTCCATGTTTTTATCGAATGCACGAGATTGCAGCCCCTCTTTTATTATTTAAAGGGTCTGCTCCTGAAATTCTGGCTGCACTGCAGTCCCACACTCCTGATCTTTGGGCACCCTGTGCGGAGGGGAGCGGGTAGGTCCGAGGGCCTCCTCGTAGGACTGCTCCTGGGCACGGCCAAGGGTGCCATCAGCCGGTCCAGGCAGCGGGCGGTCGAGGGGGTTGTTCAGCCTGACTGCCTGCCTCTCTTCCGCGCGTACATCCGCGCCAGGGTGTCCTTGGAGATGGAGCACGCGGTGTCCACCGGTACGCTCGCGGCCTTCCGCGAGAGGTGGGCACCGGAGGGACTGGAGTGCATCATCACGCCCGGCAACCAAATTTTAATTTGATTTTATGTTTTTAAAGTTAATTTGTTTTAATTGCCGGTGTTTTTAGTGTCCCCCTCCCCTTTTATAGGGGGCACTTGGAGGAAAAAAATATATGATTTTAGTGCCCAAAAAAAAAACTAAAAAAAAATCAAAAACACAAAAAAAAGGGCCTTGAAAATGTTTGGTGTCCCCCCCAGATCGGGGGAACACGATTTAATGTTTTAGTTTCCTCCCAAAAAGAGTTCTGTGGACAAGCACTCCAAGGTCCCTTTGTTCATCTGCACTTATAAGTGGCCGACCGTTTAATGTGTATACCCTTTCCTTATTAGCCCTCCCCAAGTGCATTACCTCACACTGCTCTGAATTAAATTCCATTTGCCACTGTTCTGCCCACCTGACTAGTAGATTGATATCCTCCTGCAGTTCCATGACTTTCTTCTTCAACCACACAGCCAATTTTAGTGCCATCTGCAAACTTCTTAATCATACTCCCTATATTCAAATCTAGATCATTTATGTGCCATAAAAAGCAAGCCCTGCAGCACTGGAAACATGCTTCCAGTCACAAAAACATCCATCAACCATTACCCTTTGTTTCCTACCTCTAAGCCAATTTTTAATCCAACTTGCCACTTTGCCTTGGATTGCATGGGCTTTATCATCATCATCATTATCACAGGCAGTCCCTTGGAATCGAAGAAAACTTGCTTCCACTCTTAAAATATGAGTCCTTAGGTGGCTGAACAGTCCAATACAAGAGCCACAGTCTCTGTCACAGGTGGGGCAGATAAACCTTCGTGGCCAGTCTACCATGTGGGACCTTATCAAAAGCTTTGCTAAAGTCCATATACACTACATCGTACGCACTACCCTCATTGGCCCTCCTGGTTACCTCCTCAAAAAATTCAATCAGGTTAGTCAAACACAATCTTCTCTTAACAAATCCATGCTGACTGTCCCTAATTAATCCTTGTCTTTCTAAATGTAGATTTATCCTGTCTTTCAGGATTTTCCCAATAATTTTCCCACTACTGAGGTTAGGCTGATAGGCCTGTAATTATTTGGCCTATCCCTTTCTCCCTTCTTAAACAAGAGTACCACATTAGCAGTCCTCCGGCATCATGCCCAAATCCAAAGAGGACTGGAAAATGATGGTCAAGGCCTCTGCAATTTCCTCTTTTACTTCACTCAACAGCTTGGGATGCATTTCATCCGGACCTGGAGACTTATCTGTTTTCAAAGCTGCTAAAACCCTTAATACCTCCTCTCTCGCTAAGTTTATTTCATCCAGAATTTCACACTCCTCTTCTATAGCGGTATCTGCATTGCCCCTTTCCTTTGTGAAAATCGACGCAATGTATTCATTATGAATCATACCAACATCTTCCACCTCCACACAGAGATTACCCTCATGGTCTCTAATAGGCCCTACCCATTTTTTTTTAGTTAACCTCTTGCTCTTAATATATTTATAGAACATCTTTGGGTTTTCCTTAATTTTATTTGCCAAGAATTTTTCATGCTCTCTCTTAGCATTCCTAATATCCTTTTTAATTTTACCTCTGAACTTTCTATATTCCTCCAAAGATTTAACCCGTCGGTATATGACATAAGCTTCCTTTTTTTTAGGTGGCTCTAGAATTGTTATTCCCACCCTTTTTCTTTAAGGGCACATGTCTGGCTTAAGCCCTCCGGATCTCCTCCTTAAATGCTTCCCACTGTTCCGACACTGATTTACCGACAAGTAGCTGTTTCCAGTCCACTGTGGCCAAATCACTCAACTTAGCAAAGTTAGCTTTTCCCCAATTTGGGACTTTTATTCCTGGTCTATCCTTGTTCTTATCCATAACTAACTTGAATCTGATTGAATTATGGTCACTGGCACCCAAGTGCTCTCCCACTAATATCCCTTCTTCTGCCCAGCTTCATGACCCAAAACAAAATCTAAAACCGCCCCCTCGTGTTGGATTTGTTACATACTGATTAAAAAAGTTCTCTTGAATGCATTTTAAGAATTCCGCACCCTCTATACCCTTCACACTATATTTGTCCCAATCAATATTAGGATAGTTAAAATCCCCTACTATTACTGCCCTATGGTTTTTAAACTTCAGAGAAATGTGCCTACATATTTGCTCCTCCACCTCCCTCTCACTGTTTGGGGGTCTATAATACACACCCAGCTGTGATTGCCCCTTTTTTATTTTTCAATTCGACCCATATGGCCTCATTTGATGATCCCGCTAACATATAATCCCTCCTCACCGCTGTAATATTTTCTTTAATCAATACTGTGACCCCCCTTTTTCTCTCACCTCCCACCCCCCCCCCCCCGTCTTGTTTAAAAATCCTGTAACCAGGAATATTGAGCTGCAAACCCTGCCCCTCTTTCAGCCATGTCTCTGTAATGGCTATAATGTCATACTCCCAAGTGTCTACCGGTGCTCTTAGCTCATCCACCTTATTCTCTTTACTTCTTACATTCAAGTATATACCATTTAGCACAGGAAGACCTCCTTGATTACTGCTTACTAACCCTTGTTTTCACTGTCTTACAGATTAACTTTCTAAATTCTTGCTATCCAATTTCAGCTTTACTTCCTTCCCTATTGAATTTGTTCTCAGGTTCCCATCCCCCTGCCAAGCTAGTTTAAACTCTCCCCAACAACACCAGCAAAACTCCCAAGGATATTGGTCCCAGCGCTATTGAAGTGCAGCCCGTCCGGTTTGTATAGGTCCCATCTGCCCCAGAAGTGGTCCCAATGCCTCAGGAATTTAAAGCCCTCCCTTCTCCACCAACTCTCCAGCCACGTGCTCATCCTCTCTATCCTTCTACTCATTAGCATGTGGCACTGGTAGTAACCCGGAGATTACTACCTTTGCGGTCCTACTCTTTAATTTTTCTCCGAGCTCCCTAAATTCTGCCTGCAGGACCTCATCCCTCTTTCTACCTATGCCGTTGGTCCCGATATGGACCACGACCTCTAACTGTTTACCCTCTCTCCCCAGAATGCCCTGCGTCTGCTCTGTGACATCCTTGACCCTGGCACCAAGGAGGCACCATACCATCCTGGAGTCATGTCAATGGCTGCAGAAACGCCTCTCTATTCCCCTAACTATTGAATGCTCTACCACTACAGCTCTTTTATTTATTGGCCCTCCCCCCTGTCCAGTTGAGCCACCCGTGGTGTCTTGGACTTGGCTGCACTCCCCAGAGGCACCATTGCCCTCTCAGGTGCTCAGCAGAAAATATCGGTTGGAAAACGAGATGGACGCAAGGGGGGACTCCTGCACTACCTGCCTAGCATTCTTCCTCCATCTGGTGGTCATCCACTGACCCTCTACCTGCATGCTTTTAAGCTGCGAGGTGACCAACTCCTGAAACGTACTATCCACGTAGCTCTCAGCCTCGCGGATGCACCATATTGATTCCGGCTGCCGCTCTAGCTCCGAAACATGGAGCTCGAGCATTGAAGCTGGAGACACCGCCTGCATACATGGTTGTCTAGGCCACACAAAGCATCCAAGACTTTCCACATGACACAGAACATGCACTCCACAGGACTGAGCTGCCCTGCCATCCCTCTAATTAGATTTATCCAATTAAAATCTAATTAAAAAGAAAGAGATACTTAACAATCAAACAGCCAACCACTTACCTGCCCGGATGAGGGCTGTGAGCTTCTCGCCAGAAGTGAATTCCTCGCTTACCTCATGAAGCTTCTTTGGGCACTGAAGCCAGGTGGTGTGGGCGACACTGCTGGCAGTGCCGGCCTCGGTGATGTTGCTCCTTATCGCTCTTTCTGGAGGGCCTCCTGGACCCTGGAGGTAGAGGACCTCTCTTGTAGTGTTGATCCCCTACACAAAGCTGGAGTGCTGCGTGCGAGACACTGGGTGTCCCTTCCGAGGCTGACTGAGTCATTTCTGTTAGTGCTGAAGCACGTTTCTCATTTTTTGAGGTGCGGGTGGGAATTTAGCTTCAATAGCTGAAGACTCCCATTTGGGACTTCTTTTTAATGTTCATTTTTTTTCAGGTTGGAAGGGCTGAAAACTGCATTTTTTTTTACTTATCAGTTTTTATTTTTATCAGTACAGACGGCATTGCCCTTTTAATGTCCCACAATACCTAGTGAGCTCATTGCCTCGCTTCCAGACGCTATTGGAAGATGGAAAGCCGCTTCTGGACAGCAACTTCATTACTGATGACTGCACTAACGCCACATGGTTACATGCTGAGTTAGCGCTGGGCTAAAAATCTTCAGCCCCCAGCGCAATATCTTCTCTTCTACCGCTTCGAGCATTCTCAGTGGCCGGTAACCCAAGGCCGCGGTGACACCAGCAACTTTCGTGGTGGCCAGGAATTTCTAGGCCAAATACTTTGAAGAGGAAATGGAGGTTCGAGATGAGGCAGCAGTTTGCAAGGACGGAGGGGGTCAAGGGTTCGTTTTTTTTGAGTGGGATAATGAAGGCAGATTTGAAGGAGAGGAGGACAGTACCTGAGGAGAGCCGTTAACAATATCAGCTAACAAGGGAACCAGAAAAGGAAGTTGGGTGGTCAACAGTTTAGTGGGAATAGGGTCAAGGTGAGCTCGGAGAAAACATGAGGGAAGATCGGAGAGAAACTGGAGAATTATGTGAGTTCAGGGTGAGGGCAGGGGGGAACCTTAGAGGAAGTTTGGTCTGGTGGGCTAGGGGAAGGTAAGGAAGTTGCAGAGGCAGTTGATCAGATGGTCTCAATCTTGGAGACAAAGAAGTCCGTGAGCTCCTTGTACTTGTTGTTGGAGGCGAGGGTGGCGGAGACAGGAAGAATGGTTTAAGAAGATGGTTTTCAGTTGAGAAAAGCAGCTGGTGGTTATTTTCATATTCCACAATGATCTTGGAATAGTGAGCAACTTCGGCAGACGAGAGCAGGACCCAATAATGCTTAATGTGTTCCAGCTGGATCTGGTGGTGAATGGTTGAACCAGTTGTCCACCAAGTCTGCGTCCCTCGGACTTAAGGGAGCAAAGATGAAGCCGCCACCAGGGGGAGAGAAAGTAATGGTTTTAATGGGGACTAGGGCGCCAAAGGTGGGAGTAAGGGTGTGGTTGAGCAGTTCAGTAGCTGCAGAAGTGTCGTGTTGAATGGTGGGCCAAAGGCTAGACAGTTGGGATTTTGAAAGTGTAGTTGTAAGTGAGTTGGGAGAGTTTTTTTTTCAGGGGCGGTCACAGAAGGAAATAGAGTTGGGAGGGAGGGGGAAGGAGGATGTGGGTGGAGAGTGATAGAAAGAAGTGGTCAGAGATGGCCTTATATGTGATTAAAGTCACTCCTTTATCCCTGTTGTAAATTGTGTTTGTGGACATTGAGGAAAAATCAGATCAGTCTCAGATGTTATAGCCTCCAGTTAAATGGACTGCAGATACTCTTTGTTTAGACTTACGCATAAAGAATGGCTCCTTTGGCGAGGCACCCATGGAACTGTCAGTCAGCGGTTTCAGTAGATAAAAGTATCAGGGAGTATATATCTGATTCCACTACATTTTATAACCAAGAAACAACAAATCAAACATTATCTTAACAATTTGTGAATTCCAGCACAGTACAGTTAAAGCTTCCTAGGAATGAAATGATTAGTGTTTCGTGGAATCATTCAGTTAGTGTGATCATTTGGTACTTGTATAAATTGTGGCCCCGAATTTGCGGTCAGGATGACGGCAAACTGGCAGCGTTCACCGTCATTCCACTTTTGAAACTTACCGCAACTTCAGGATTTGGCGCAGGCACATGTGGAATTCTTAAAGTTCCAGTCCGTCATTAACAGCTCCGAAACAGGCTGCGCTGTGCCACTGCCACCCCACCACCAGAGTCGGCAATCTGTGTAATCAGCCAAATCATTGAAACTTATGAAAACTTCGGCTCATCCGCAGTAATTACGCTGTTAAATTCCTCACTAAAACTTAGACCCAAAAAGATTAGGTGTCACTGGGGTTTTAACAGCGTTACTACTGATAAACAAAGGTAATGGGCCTGAAAAACTAATTTTAATTTTGTGCAGTATGAAATGTGTCCATTTTAACAAAACATTTTAAGAAACTATTTACGAACATTTTTTTAAGTCTTTCATCTTTATTTTCAGTTTGCCTTTTCCCTGTTTGAGAGCGCCAATCGTGGTTTTGATCTCTCTAATATTTTTGAAAAGTTATCATTTTAAGAGCTTACTCACTTCATTGTTCACGGCCTATGTGAATTCTGCGTTTTGATTGGCTGCTCAAACAATTTGTTGACATCACAACAATTCGCAAAAGGGGATCCCCACTCTACTCTGTTGATTTGAATTGAAGATTGGAAAACACGACATTTTCGACACAGGGATTGCGGGATCCTTGTGCGAAGCGCACTTCAGGGGCAGTGGCAAACGCCTTTGCTTCGATGCTGACCGCAAATCCCGGGCCAATATGTTTTCTGATCATCTCTTCAGAGGAACCATATTACTGCAATCACTCACGGACTATTAATGCAAAATAAACATTACTTTAACATTGAGTTAAATAAAGAGTTGTCCCGACCTTCTGCAGTAACACTTGACTCTTAACAGAACAAATTGAAGAGAGAAAAATACTTTACATCGAAGCCCTTCAAAAATGCTATGGCAATCCTACTTTACAGTGCATACAACAACAACCTATGACAGTAATATGATAATTTTGAGGTACAAAACAGTTTTTTAATTCTGTAGACAGCTTCTACTGTACACAAGGGCCTCCACACATTGTAAAGTCAATGGCACAATGCTCTTCTTATGCTAACCAAATAAAGTGTATACAAGAGGTTCTCAGGCATCATCGCAGCAGAACCATCTCAAAGTGCTTTACGCAAATTAATTACTTTGAAGTCCAGTGACTGTTTCTTACATTTTGCACACAAGAATTTAATTTTTTTTTAAAGGCCAGGAAATCAGAAGCGCTGTGAAGTGGGCGCGCAGACTTTCTTGGCAGATTCTTTGATTTGGACTTCCGTTAAGTAAGAAACTGCACTGGAAACAGAAGCTAACGGCCTAGAAATTCATCTCGGGTGGTGGCACAAAATGGGCGGTATAATAACAATGTATAATGGATGGCCGATCCGATACTGCCCATTTTACACCACTGCCCAAGACGACTTTCTAGGCCAACATCTTCAGGGCTTCTGTGTGTAGATATTATGTGTTACTTGCTTAGCTCTTTAATAAGAACTTCAACATTTTAATTTTGTTTTATCATGCTTACTATTAAGATTAGTTTGAGTGGCTCAAGGATAGAAATGGCAGACCAATTAAACAGGGTTTTAGGTCAAGAATGTGAATGAGAGATATCCTTTGGCACTAACTCCCAGCAGAGAAACATCAGTGAGCTCTATCATAAGAACATAAGAAATAGGAGCAGGAGTAGGCCAAACGGCCCCTCGAGCCTGCTCCGCCATTCAATAAGATCAAGCCTGATCTGATCATGGACTCAGCTCCACTTCCCTGCCCGCTCCCCATAACCCCTTATTAAAGAAACTGTCTATTTCTGTCTTAAATTTATTCAATGTCCCAGCTTCCACAGCTCTCTTAGGCAGTGAATTCCACAGATATACAACCCTCTGAGAGAAGAAATTTCTCCTCATTGCTGTTTTAAATAGGTGGCCCCTTATTCTAAGATCATGCCCTCTAGTTCTAGTCTCCGCCATCAGTGGAAACATCCTCTCTGCATCTACCCAGTCAAGCTCCCTCATAATCTTATACGTTTCGATAAGATCACCTCTCATTCCTCTGAATTCCAATGAGTAGAGGCCCAACCTACTCAACCTTTCCTCATAAGTCAACCCACTCATCCCTGGAATCAACCTAGTGAACCTTCTCTGAACTGCCTCCAAAGCAAGTATATCCTTTCGTAAATATGGAAACCAAAACTGCACGCAGTATTCCAGGTGTGTATCATAATAGGTGCAACTCTATTCCACTTGCCCCAGCTTTCCTATAGGTGGGGTGAAATCCAGTGATGATCCACATCAACAGTACAAAGATATCATATTCCTAATGTAAAATTTGAAACAAATTTCTCCTTATGTCTCACACAATCTGTACACATCTGTGCCTCGTCATACCGATCAAATAAAATCTTTAGTAAGAGCAAAGGGAATTTCTGAGTACTGCAGATGAAATATTTCCACCCCAAAATCTTCATTTTCCCCATTTAAAAAATAAAATGACTTCCTATTCTGCTTTCAAATATCTCCAATGCCCTGTTCTATAACAACCACAGCCAGGTGCACAAATGCTATTCAGTTATTTACCCTCATCTTTAGGTGCAAACCCAAGTGCTACACTCTGCCACTATGTCATCCTTGTGCTGGAGATAATGATGCTTTGTTATGCTACTCTCTTACACTTTGATAGTGTAAATTGCTACACACAGCATTTTGTACAAGGCTATGTGTTTGTAACATGATCCACAGTCTAGTTATTTTTGCACCAACCATGAATCAACCATTTATGTTACGGCACCATAATGTGACAAACACAAATATATCAAACTGGAACTACTTCCAGATGAACTATAAAATCTAAACCAAAGAGCCTTTAAAATCCTTTCAGTGACAGTATGTAGACTGGCTTTGGAACAAAAAAATATATAGAAATTACAACAGGGAAACAGATTACTTGACCCAACCAGTCTCAGTTGGCATTGATCCTCCACCCTCTACATAATTCTAAGTGCATTTATCCACCCTGTTCAATATCCCATCACCCATTTTCATTCATCCACTTATTAAATCTAATCTTGAATTGTGACAGTTTCTGCCTCAACCACCAACGCTAGAAGTGAATTCCATATTCTCACAACTCTGTGAAGATTTTTCTCTTGCCCTCTGTTCTAAATATCTTATATATAATTTTGTATCTATGAGTCCCTCATTCTTGAATGCTAATACTGGAAAATCTGCTTCTTTCTACCCTATACCAATCCTTTTGTAATTTTAAACACATCTATCATATTGCCCTGTAATTTGCATTATTCTAACAAAAGACCCAGCTTTTCAAGTCTTTCTTGAATCTGTGCTGTACCCACTTTAAAGCCACAAATGTGGAGCCTAATACGGCACACAGTAATCTAACTGATGTCTTATTATGGTCCATATAGGTTCATCATTAGCTCTTTGCTTTTATATTCGGTATTTTGCAATGAACTTATGAACAATGATATGGCTGTTTTTACAGCCATATCAAACTAAGGTTAAATTAAATCACCCTACAGCATATCCCTCCTTATCTCTGTAACCTGCTCCAGCCCTACCACCCTCTGAGAACTCTCCATTCCTCCAATTCTGGTCTCTTATGCATCTCTGATTTCCTTTGCCCCTCCTATTGTGGCCGTGCCTTCAGCTGTCTAAGCTCTAGAATTCTCTTCTTAAACCACTCTATCTTTAAGGCGCTCCTTAAAACCTAACTCTTTGACCAAGCTTTTGGTCACTTGCCCTAATGTTGTGGCTCAGTGTCAAATTTTGTTTGATCCTCTGAAGCACCTTGTGACATTTTACTACGTTATAGGCACTATATAATGCAAGTTATTGTAAGGTGCTGCATTTAATGTCCTGTGAATCTATACCCTCAAATTCTTCTGCTCTGCCACAGCACCAAGCCTGTTTCTATTTGGACAAGCCTGAGGCCCTATCAACGTGAAAGCAGCTTACTTTCATAGTGTTTGCACTTGATAAAGTATATCTGTACTGAATCTTTATAGATGGTGTGTTCAAAAAACTTACTGATTGACTTTCAAATATGGCTGGTGATCTGTAAATCCACTTCAACAGAATTGAACGCTGGCTGCATGTTTATAATATGACAAATATAAAAAGGAAAGAATAAATTATTAAAAAATATATACTTCAGCCATGACTTCCTGTGGCGCATTTCGGAGCAGCTTTGAAGAATGTAAAATCACCTAGACCTCCCCCATGGGGCGGGATGCGCTATTGCGCAATCATGGAATATTTAAAAAAAATAAGCGTAGTTTCTTTCAACTCTGGACTGATGTGTGGACACTAACAAGTGCTGCTGATACCAGCAATAAGCTCTTAGGGAGGAGGAAAAATAAAACATATTAGTAAAAATAAAATTAATTCAAACGAAAATACTAAAGCACAGAAACATTATGTGTGAGCTATGTGAAGTACACAGGTAGGAATCCAACTGTGTAAATGAATCTTTGTCCCACACAAGGCGTGCACTACCCCCCCCCCCAAAAAAAATCAATCCCCATCCGGGTCTTTCTGTAGGAGACATTGCTGTCCAACCTAACCTGATCCGAGCCCGCTAGCTGTTTGATTGACAGCCGCGCCGGCCAATCGCGAACCCGCCCCAGTGCTATTACAGTGCGTAATGGAATGTCAGTTGCCCCTTCCCGCCAATCAGCATCGAGTAGTTGGGGAGGGGCGGGGGCCGGATGTGCACCTATCAAGTTAGTCGGAGCAGGCGCACAGAAGTTAATGGTTCGGGTGGACTAATATTGGCGGGGCCTAGTCTGTCTGTGAGGCGCGGGGCTTTCGCTAGTAGTAGCCGAAGTCAAACTTTACATCAGAAAGATTCAAACACAAAAATAGATACAGCTTCTAGTCAGACTCAGAGGCGCCCGGCACGGTAAGGATAGAGCGCGAAGAATATGCAGAATGAAGTGATAGCGGAGAACCGAGCGCTGGACACGATGACAGACGGCTTTGAAGACGAAATAGATTCTGTGACCGCCGCCGTCAGCACTAAAGTTCGCATTTTAGAGCCGACTCCCGGGGATCGCCTGGATTTCAAACTGGCTGTGCTCTCTGGGAGCGAAGAGGATGAGGTTTCTGAGGTAAAGTGACCCTCACTTCGCGTCGCCACTCTACGACATCGCTCTTGGTCGTCAATCTTTTTAAGGTGTTAATCCGCCCCCCCCCCCCACCACCACCACCACCAAAAAAAAAATCAATCCCTTCCTCCACATAGTAGGCCCAAGAGCTGTGCTTTGCTAGCGGTGCGCACAAATCCGGGCCTAAGTTTGTAGTACGAAGCCGAGGCTCGGCCGCGGAGCCGGGTGAAGCGGTAGGCCGAGGGAGGGGGTGGGGGAGCAAAAGGATCGAGTGCGCTTGCGCGGTGGTCGCTCTGACACATGGGAAGTGTAGTTTAAAAGGTGTCTCGCAGTTTGAAGGGAATCGGAGGAAAAGCAAGGCCCGAACTACAACTCCCAGCAAGCCGCGCGGCCACTCCTAGCTTCTTAGGTTTTTTTTGGAATCCAGAAACTAGTTCTGGCCTGAATTGTCCTGAAGCCACTAACCCTTTTCGAATTACGATTAAATTTGGTTGAACCAACAAGGGCCGCTGCATCTGACATTCCCCACAATGTGAACGTATCAAATAAGACATGATCTTCGACACAATATGTTTACTCAGTAATTTTTCGTTCCCATTTTCTGTAAATGTGTTTCGCTTACGTATGTCTGACTACAAACGAAGTTGGAAGGTGCCATATTATTCCCAGTTACGTTAGGAAGCGTCCAACATGAGGAAAGTGGACATAGTAGGCCTCTAATTCTTAAATGCTGTCCCTGTTCGCACAATTCTGGTTTTGTGGGCCTTGTCACATGATGTAAGCTCCTAGAACGGATATGGTTGTAGTTTATATCTCAATTACAGTTCCAGATTGATTTTGGTGCATTACCAGATGAGCCTGACATGCCTGGTTTCACTGCATTGGGAAGAGATAGTACTTGGTCTGTTGATGTGTGACAAGTAGGAGTTGATCTTTCATATTGGGGAGGAGAATGCCAGTTCTATTTTACAGGTGTCTCAACTTTTTTTTGTTTGTGAGTGAGTGGGGGGTGATATTTAACAGTACCTAAGATGTTGGTGGAAGTATGACATCTTAAGGCAGCACAGTGGTATAGTGTTTTTAGTCTGTCCAGGCACACACATTTTGTTTATTTGTGTAACAATCTAATTATTACAATTTACAGAATGGATGCATGAAAATTAGAAGAGAGAAATGTCACGAGTGTCCTTAAAATCAAGAAAAGAACTGCTGGAGTTGAAGTTTTTTTAAAATTATTATTAACTGATTCAAAAGTTAAAATTAACTTAAGGAGTTAAATGCTCAGAAGAATTTTGGTTAAAAAAGACTCGGGTACAAAATCGAACTGATTGGCTGTTTCTTATTTCATGTTCTAAACTGAATTGAGCTGAAATGGTGAAACTGGTTTGTAGGAAAGAAGAGGGGTGGGGATAAAATTAATTATTCAAGGTTGACATCAAATTGTGTATGGCAGTTTGAAATTATATAACTTAAAGGTAAGTTGTGTAGGACATGATCTGTCATTAGGGGTTACATGTAATTTTGGCAATAAAATTTGTTCAGATCTTTTCCACCTGAAAATTTTGATTATTCTGTAACAAAACTGATTTATTATTATAGGGCATTTTGGTGGATTTTTTTTCATAAAACGGTTTTCATCTTGAAGGTACCAACTAGTTGGAGTTCCTTGGGGGCTGGGTAGTTCTTTGTTTCTTGTCAAATAATAAATGGCCACTTGGAGAGTTTAGACAATGAATATTGGCACATAGTTGAGCCCTGTCCTGTCACACTAAGACATCATTGCTCCCTTAGCTTCTGCACTGAGTGACTCCTCATTTTCACTGTTGCAATACTTCTGCAGCTGTTAATCTGTTCAATCACTCCTTCACTTTCACCTCTGATTTCTATGTCCCAAGTAAAACCTTCATGCTCTCCCATCCTGTTTGTTCTCTGTTGTATTACCTCCATAATCACTCCCTCAAGTCCAAGGAGTGCAGACTGTGATGCATGGCTGGTTTAGCAATCACCAGATCTGGCAGTACCACATCAAATGCTATGCTTTCCTCTGCCAAAATGTATGGACCCCTCTCACCTGACCCTCACCTCCAACAATAAGTGCAAGGAGCTTATGGACTTCTTTGTCACAAAAATTGTGACCAGCTGTTCAGCTACCAAGCTCATCTTGTCCATGAGACCCATCTCCTGCAGCTTTGACTCCATTCCCACTGTGACCACATAACATCCCTTCTGCGGCCCTGTCTGCCGCCTTGGGTGGATGTAAACGATCCCATGACACTATTTCGAGCAAGAGTAGGGGAGTTCTTCCTGGTGTCCTGGGACCAATATTTATCCCTCAACCAACACCACTAAAACTGATTATCTGGTCATTATCACATTGCTGTGCGCGGGAGCTTGCTATGTGCATTTTGGCTACCGCGTTTCATAGAATCATAGACATTTAGGGTACAGAAGGAGGCCATCACAACAGTGACTACTTTTCAAAAAGTACTTCATTGACTGTAAAGCAGTTTAGGACGACACTGAAGTCGTGAAAGGCGCTATATAAATGGAAGTCTTTGGCTTTTTATATTTGAACATAAGAAATAGGAGCAGGAGTAGGCCATTTGGCCCTTCGAGCCTACTCCTCCATTCAATAAGATTATGGATGGCTGATCTGATCTTGGCCTCAACTCCACTTTTCCACCCGATCCCCATAACCCTTGATTCTCCTGAAGATCAAAAATCTGTTTATCTCCACCTTAAATATATTCAAAGACCCAGCGTCCTCAGCTCCCTCGGGTAGAAAATTCCAAAGATTCATGGCCCTCTGAGAGAAGAAATTCCTCCTCATCTCCGTTTTAAATGGGCGACTCCTTATTCTGAAACTATGCCCCTTAGTTCTAGAATCCTCCACGAGGGGAAACATCCTCTCTGCATCTATCCTGTCAAGCTCCCTCTGAAACTTGCATGTTTCAATAAGATCAATTTTTGCCCACTCACTTTACCCATATAATCCTTTGCAGACTCTGCTCACAAATTGCTTTCCCACCTATCTTTGTATCATCTGCAAATTTGGCTATAGTGCCACTCGTTCCCTTCATCCAAGTCATTGAGTTAGTTTGTAATTAGTTCAGGCCCCAGCACTGATCCCTGTGGCACCTCACTAGTTACAGTTTGCCAACCTGAAAATGATCCATTTATCTCGACTCCGTTCTCCATTAGCCAATCCTCTAGCCATGCTAATATATTACCTCCAACCCCATGAGCTCTTATCTTGTGCAGTAACCTTTTATGTGGCACCTTATCGAATGCCTCTGGAAATCCAAATATGCTACATCTACTGGTTCCCTTTTATCCACGCTGCTCGTTACATCTTCAAAAATCTCTAGTAAATTTGTCAAACACTATTTCCCTTTCATAAAACTGTGTTTACTCTGCTTGATTGTATTATGATTTTCTAAATGTCCTGCTACTACTTCTTTAATAATGGATTCCAGCATTTTCCCAATGACTGATGTTTGGCTCACAAAGTGAGAGTGCAGGTACACCAAGTAATCAGGAAGGCAAATGGAATGTTGGCCTTTATTGCAAGGGGGATAGAGTATAAAAGCAGGGAAGTCCTGCAGGGAACTGTACAGGGTATTGGTGAGGCCACACCTGGAGTACTGTGTACAATTTTGGTCTCCGTATTTAAGGACGGATATACTTGCGTTGGAGGCTGTTCAGAGAAGGTTCACTAGGTTGATTCCGGAGATGGCGGGGGGGGGGGTGTTGACTTATGAAGGTAGCTTGGGCCTATACTCTGCTCAGAAGAATGAGAGGTGATCTTATCAAAACATATAAGATAATGAGGGGGCTCGACAAGGTGGATGCAGAGAGGATATTTCCACTCATAGGGGAAACTAAAACTAGGGGACATAGAATAAGGGGCTGCCCATTTAAAACTATGAGGAAGAATTTCTTCTGAGGGTTGTAAATCTATGGAATTCTCTGCCTCAGAGAGTTGTGGAGATGAAGAATGGGCAGGGAAATGGAGCTGAGTTCATGATCAGATCGGCCATGATCTTATTAAATGGCTGAGCAGGCTAGAGGGGCCGGGTGGCCTACTCTTGCTTCTATTTCTTATGTTCTAACTGGTCTATAGTTTCCTGTTTGAATCTCTCCAATCAGGGTTCTGTCCCTGCACAGCATTTTAACAACTCTAACCAAAGTCAAAAGTGACACACCACATAGAATATCATCCAGCTTCAATATCTCTGCAGTCTTTGACATGGTCGACCTCACCATCCTGCTCCAACACCTCTCCTCCCCCATCCAGCTCAGTGGAACCACTGTCACTTGGCTCCACTCATCTATCCAGTTGTAGCCAGAGCTTCTTTTCTGTCACCCGCACCATTGACTCGAGTCCCCCACAATCTACCCTCGGCCCCAATGTTTCCTTGAAGCTGCCGTTCTTGCGGTCCCACGCAGCCGGTGAGCCAGCTTTAAATAGAAAAACTGCGCATATGTGGAATTTTGAATGGCCCGCGCAGCCCATTAAAGGGGCTTTGCGGGCCAAAATAAAAGTAGAGGGAGCATTACTTGGACCCCCTCCTCGTCATCATTTACATGCTGGCCTTTGGCGACCATTTGAAGAGATAGGGTCAACTTCCACATACACTGACTGCACTCGGGTTTTCCTCTCCACCACCTCTCTTGACACCTCCGCTGTTTATATGATGTGAACAACTGCTTGTCCAACATCCAGTTTTTGATTAAGCACAATTTCCTTCAGTTAAAGATTGGGAAGACCAAAGCCATTATCTTTGTCCTCTGCTGCAACTCCGTATCCTTGCTACTGATTCTGTTTTTCCCCTCCGCCACCTTCTCACGGGCAATTAGGGATGGGCAATAAATGCTGGCCATGCCAGCGATGCCCACACCCCATGAACACATTTTTTAAAAAGCCAATTAAGGAACTTATTTGGAGACATTTTGTACGGCCTTTGTGTAAATCCCCATTTTAGCTAGTCTTTGGGGAGCAGGTTTGCTGGGTGTTATCAATCAGGAATCTAGTGCATTTGTCTGCAGATGAGTGTTCCATAGTCAGTTTTATGAAGACTACTCCTGGTCTTTTAAAATATTTGGCGTGGTGGCGATTGGACAGGTGTTCTTGACTGGCAAGGGAAATTTCCATTCCTTGGAATCAACAACCCTCTGGTGGCTGATTTGTCAGCTCGTGTGGTAGTTGAAGGTTGGCTACAATAGTACAGGATTTCAGTGAAACTACACCAGTTGGAGGACTTTCAAGAGTTTTTGCAACCCTGTAGACATTTGGGCGATTTTTGGGTGAAACCAGAGTATGCAGTATTGGCACACAGTCATAACACCAACACATTCACCGAGACAGCTTATTTTTTATCTCCTTAACATTGCCCATCTCTGTCCCTAATTTTTACTCCACTGACTCCTTGTTCCTCGGCACATTGAATTCACAATCCTTGTCTACAAATTCCTACGTGGCCGTGTGCAACATTACCTCTGAAACCTCCTCCATCCTATGCTCCAGTCTGAACTCTTGGCTTTTCCAACTCTGGACTAAAGTGTATGTTACCCTTCACTGCATCATTGGTGACAGAACCTTCATCTCCCATGCCCTTAACTCTGGAATTCACTTCCTAGATCTCTGTCTTGCTGCAAATTGCCTCATCTTCAAGAGCCTTCTTAAAACCCACCTTTTTCATCTCTTCTCCTGATTTTGTTCTTAATCTTGTATGGTGTCCTTTCCTTCCTGCCATTTTTGTTCTGAGAACTCTGCGTTCCTTCGACTCTGGGCTCTTCTGTACTCCTGCTTCTTTAGGAGAGGCAATCAAAGGCTTGGTCAAAGAGGTAGTGCCTTCAGCTGTCTAGGCCCCATATTGTGGAATTCCTTCCCTAAACCCCTCTGCCTCTCCAGTTCCCCCTCCTTTTAAGACTCTCCTTAAAACTATCTCTTTGACCAAGCTTTTAGTCGCCCACCTAATATCTCCTCCTTTAGCTTGGTATCCATTTTTGTCTGATTACGCTGCTGTGAAGTGTATTGGGACATTTTCCTACATTGAAGGTGCTATATTAATGCAGTTACTCCTGGCAAAGCACCTTGGGACATATCGATATGTTAAAGGAGCTATGCACATGCAAGTTGCTGTCCTATTGAAGCCTGAAATCTGTCCCGCAGGACAACTCTATCAGTGTAAGTACATATCTGCACTATTTGCTTGTAAAGTCACCTCTTTGAAAACTTAAATTGATAAGGTTTTCTTATTTAAAAATTTTGATTTTTGTGTGTAGTAGAGTTTTCCCAAATGAACCTTGGTTCTCCTGCTGGTGTAATGGAGAGTCATGTATCCAAGTTTGCCAATGACACAAAGATTGGTAGCATAGTAAGAATTAGTGTAGAAGGGAGCATAAAATTACATTTAATTGATTAAGTGAGATGGCAGGTGAAATTCAACACTGGCAAGTGTGAGGTCCTCCTTTTTGGACCTAAAAATCGTGGATCCAAGTACTTTTTTTAAATGGTGAAAAGCTAGGCCCAAAGAGATTTAGGGTTCTATGTACACCGATCACTAAAATGTACTAGTCGGGTACAAAAAATAATCAAAAAGGCTAATGGAATGTTAGCCTTTATAAATAGAAGGATAGAATATAAAGGGGAGGAAGTTTTGCTACAGCTATACAAAGCCCTGGTTAGACCACATCTGGAGTATCGTATGCAGTTCTGGGCACTGCATCATAGAAAGGACATATTAGCCTTGGAAGGATTGCAGTGCAGATTCACCACAATGTTATCAGGGCTCCAAGGGTTGGATTATGAGGAGAGATTACATAAACTAGGCTTGTATTCCCTGCAGTAGAGAAGGTTATGTGGTGATTTGGTTGAGGTGTTGAGAATTTTGAAAGGAATTGATGGCGTAGATAGAGAGAAACTTCCTCTGTTGGTGAGAGTCTAGGACAAGGTGACATAAACTTAAAATCAGAGCCAGGCCATTCAGGAGAGAAGTTAGGAAACATTTCTTCATGCAGAGGGTGTCAGAAGTGTGACGTGTACTCTCATTTTATAAAAGAAAACATAATGCCAGCTCAATTAATTTTAAATCTGATAGATTTTTGCTGGACAAGGGTTATTAAGGGATATGGAGCCAAGGCGGATGGACGGAGTTAGGATACAAATCAGCCACGATCTCATTGAATGATGGAACGGGTACGAGGGCATGAATGGCCAAGTCCTGTTCATATGTGTAGTGGGTAAAGGTTTGGCACAGTATAGTACTAATTCATAGAGACCAATAGGTCCCTGGTTTGATTCTTCAGTGTCAGCTATGGCTCAGTGGGTAGCACTCTAGCCTCTGAATCAGAAGGTTGTGGGTTCAAGTCCCACTCTAGGGACTTGAGCACAACAAAATCTAGGCTTGCATTCCAGTGCACTGCTGCACTGTTGGAGGTGCTGTCTTTCGGATGAGGCATTAAACTGAAGCCCCGTCTGCTCTCTCAAGTGAACGTAAAAGATCCCATGGCACTATTCCGAAGAGGAGCAGGCAGGGTAGTTATCCCTGTGTCCTGGCCAATATTTATTCTGCAATCAACATAACAAAAAACAGATTATCTGGTTAGTATCACTTTGAACATAAGAACATAAGAAATAGGAGCAGGAGTAGGCCATTTGGCCCCTCGAGCCTGCTCTGCCATTTAATAAGATCATGGCTGATCTGATCTTGGGGCTCAGCTCCACTTCTCTGCCCGTTCCTCATAACCCTTCACTCCCTTATTTTTCAAAAATCTGTCTTATCTCCACCTTAAGTATATTCAATGATCCAGCCTCCACGGCTCTCTGGGGCAGACAATTCCACAGATATACAACCCTCAGAAAAGAAATCCGTCTATATCTCAGCTCTAAATGGGCGACTCCTTATTAAACTATGTCCCCTAGTTCTCCCGTGAGTTGAAACATCCTTTCTGCATCTACCTTGTCGAGCCCTCTCGGTATCTAATATATTTCAATAAGATCACCTCTCATTCTTCTGAATTCCAATGAGTATAGGCTCAACCTTTCTTCATAAGTCAACCCCTTCATCTCAGGAATCAGCCTCGTGAACTTCTCTGAACCACCTCCAATTCAAGTATATCCCTCCTTAAATAAGGAGACCCAGACTGGACGCAGTACTCTAGATGTGGTCTCACTAATACCCTGTACAATTGTAGCAGGACTTCTCTGCTTTTATATTCTATCCCCCTTGCAATAAAGGCCAACATTCCATTTGTCTTCCTGATTACTTGCTGTATCTGCATATAACTTTTTGTGTTCCATGCACAAGGACCCCCAGGTCACTCTGTACTGCAGCATTTTAAGAACATAAGAAATAGGAGCAGGAGTAGTCCATTTGACCCCTTGAGCCAGCTCCGCCATTTAATAAGATCATTGCTGATCCGATCAAGGACTTGGCTCCACTTCCCTGCCCGCTCCCCATAATCCTTATTGCTCAAAATTTTGTAATTTCTCTCCATTTAAATAATTTGCTTTTTTATTTTTCCTGCCAAAGTGGATAACCTCACACTTTCCCACAATTATACTCCATCTGCCAAATGTTTGCCCACTCACTTAGCCTGTCTATGACTCTGCTTGACTATATTATGATTTTCCAAATGTCTTGCTACCATTTCCTTAATAATTGACTCCAGCATTTTCCCAATGACAGATGTTAGGCTATAGTTTCCTGCTTTCTGTCTCCCTCCTTTCTTAAATAGGGGTGTTACATTTGCAGTTTTCCAATCTGCTGGGACCTCTCCAGACTCCAAGGAATTTTGGTAGATTGCAACCGCTATCTCTGCAGCCACCTCTTTTTAGACCCGAGGGTGCAGGCCATCAGGTCCAGGGGTCTTGTCCACCTTTAGTTCCATTATTTTACCAAGTACTTTTTCTTTAGTGATAGTGATTTCATTAAGTTTCCACCCTCCCTATAGCCCCTTGATTATCTAATATTGGGATGTTTTTCGTGTCTTCTACCGTGAAGACCGATACAAAATATTTGTTCAAATATTTTCCTGTTTCCCATTATTAATTCCCCAGTCTCGCCCTTTAGGGGACCAATCTTTACTTTAGCTACCCTCTTCCTTTTTATATATCTGTAGAAGCTCTTACTATCTGTTTTTATATTTCTTGCTAATTTCTCATAATCCATCTTCTCTCTTTTTATTACTTTTTTTTAGTTGTCCTTTGTTGGTTTAAAAAAATTTCCTAATCCTCTGGCCTCCCATTAATCTTGGCTACATTGTATGCCATTGTTTTCAATTTGATACCGTCCTTTATTTCCTTAGTTAGCCACGGATGGTTCTCCCTTCTCAAAGTCTTTCCTGTTGCTGGTTGTGGGAGCTTGCTTGTGCGCAAATTTCTTGCCGCGTTTCCGACATTACAACAGTGACTACACTTTTAAAAAGTACTAAATTGGCTATAAAGTGCTTTGAGACGTCCAGTGGTCGTGAAAGGCGCTAAATAAATACAAGAGTTTTTCTTTTTGACTTATGCTACTGTAGCTGGTTTCAGCAGGGGAAAGCTGTTGAATTACTGCAATAGTCTTCAGTGCTCCTAAGCTAGTGAGGGGAAAAAAATCATCAGGATTCTGTCATCACTATCCAGCACTGCTGGAAAGTGAACATCAACTGAGAATAGGATCGAGCTGGGCTAAGATGTTCTGCATTGTTTTTAAAAAAAAAAGCCTGCTGATACTTTCTAGACTTGACGTCAAGTACTATTGGTTGAGGTACTTGTGGGCTACTGGAACCTGTTGAAAGGTACGCCAGCAAGAGTCGGCGCAATAGGCTCAAGTGGAGACACATACGAGCATTATTTCATAAGTATACGAGCAGCAACATTTTCAGGCAAGATAGGAATTTCATCAAAATATTAATGTACATATTTGGTTTCATAACCAGTCTTGTTTGAAGGTCATTTATTTTCCTTCTGACAATTTTGAAATGTACTACTTCCTTTTCTGCTCCTTCCCTACTAGACAAAATCTGGTACTGAGCAGGTAGGATAACCTATCATTACTCTGTTGCTGACTGGCTCAACACAATATTATGTACTTTTTTCCACCTTAAGTAAAATGGCTGTGGGCTTGATGGGTAAACGTTCAGATGTCAGCTGTGCAGACCCGGGAGGTTTCTGGTTTGAACTCCAGTTTTTTTTCCCCTAAGTTACCTTACTTCGGCCACAGTAGTGATGGGAATGTTACAATTGACTTCAGTCCACTGGGCAACATGGAGGTGGAAAGAAAATCATAGTTCTTACTACTTTCTTTTATTGAATGATCCTAATAAAAAATTAGTGCCTTCAGGAGAGGTTCAGAGGTGGAAAAGCAATCTTTAATAATTTTCTTGTCCATCAATGTTAAGCAAATGTAGGCAGGTTTTAAATGAGGTGGGTTAGCCTGGGCTGCAGGTGATTATGAAGTCTCCATTGGCAGCCTGTGCTTGAATATATTCTTTTCCTTTTATTTAGACAACCCAAACAAGACCGTATTGAGGGAAGTCCAAGTGCAAATGTTAGCCAAGCCAATTGTATGCAGAAGTATTTTTATGGCAAGTGGATGCTGTGTATTAGAATTGGGATAAGCCATTTTATCCTCCTGATCAAGTAGTTAGTTTTGTACCTATGTACATTCACTTATGAAGAATGACCATCTGGATAAGCTTCTGGATGGTTTCTGGCACTGTCAAAGTGTGAAATTTCACCTTGAGAGATGGGGGGGGGGGGGGGAGGAGGAGGAGGAGGAGGAGGAGGAGGAGGAGATTGGAGATTGGAGGGTGGGCAAATTGCAATGAGTAAAATGTAATAGTTTCTGTGGATCTATTTCCTGCCACTATTGTTGCTAGGTGTACTTCTCCCCTTGTGGCATAGCGCCAGGCCGTTGCTTTACACTTGCCTGTGGCAGTGTGACTTTGTTAAAAAAATGTGATGGGATTGAGGCTCCAAATCCATATTCCACCACTTAATGGCACAGTTTAGTCACTGAAAATTAAAAATGTAACTGTTGAACTACATTGATACAAAATTTAACATATACAAGATGAGTGCAGTTAACCCAAGTGCCTTAATTCTAATGCTGCTATAATTGTACTTGATTCCTGGAACTTGTGTTCAGATATGTTCATATTGAATTAGTACATGAGCCATTTACCAGTGTAATATGTGTGTAAAATACTTGGGGTCCAGGATGTTTTATTCTTTTAAGCAAGGGTAGAGAATGAGAGACTGGAAATTAAATACATACAGGCACTAACTGATGAGTAGCTGTGAAGTTTCAAAACAATGCATTATTAAAGAGAAAATTCATAACTAGTTTCTATTGCAAGCTTGTGAATAATAGTGATTATTAAAACTACAATATGGTAACTGCCTAATCTGTCTTTGCCTGCTAAATATAATCCCCGCTCTGATACGACTACACTGCATATTACAATAGCCTTTTCTTTCACCACTTCATGTTGTCATGTGACGAAAAGGGTTGGGTATAGTGCAAAGCTCAGTAGCATATTTAAACATTTGAATCTCATACCAAGCTGAGTCTTTCACTGTACAATCTGGGCATAAATATGTTGAAATAATGGAAATTTATTGAAAAATTTTTACCAATTTTCTCCTTTCAAGAAAGCATTGACTTCTGGTGGGTAGTTCGACGGCCTTAGGATGCCCCTGGTCGTTGTCCAAATGGGCTTTCTTTATGTACGAGCCTGGGCAATGAGTGTTGGCAGGCTATTGGATCATGAAGCGGGTGGGTGAATATTATAGCTGAGCACATGTGCATGGTTTATCTGTTGTCACTGCACAATGATCAGGAGTCCGAACACTAGATAATTATTTTTTCTTTGTAATCAGCTGACCAGCATTTTACCAAAATGACAAGTATAATGACTATTTCCATCTTGGCTAGGATGGTGTTGATTTAGCACAGATTGGAGATGAATGTAAAGCTAGGAATTTTCTTGGTCTTTGCAACTATGCATTACAGATTAGGCCCTCAAATTTCTGTTTTCAAGATTCTGCTGATTGCAAACAGTAAGTCCTTAAGGCTTTATTAAATTGTAAGATTGTATGTGCCACGAGCCAGTATTGTTGATGGGACCTTTCTCAAAAGAGGACATCACTTCTTGGAGGAGTACTTCTTATTCAGACAAATCCCTGTTATATAGAAAAACATATACTCCCATTTATAAAAAAAAAATGTTTGCTGCTGGGAGCAACGTGAATTCAGATCTTCCTCCCTGCCAGCCAAGCCACTTTGCAATAGAGTACTCCCAGTAACACCACAAACGGTGAGAATTGTGACTTTAGATTGACCCGAGACTTGATCGGGAGACTTCAGGGAATTATGCTACTGGCTGGGGAGTGCTTAGCCAGTAGGATGGTTTTCAGTATTCCCACAGATCAGGTCGGTAGATGTGGACCTTACTGTTTGCAATGGAGACACTTGGTTTTTAAAAAAAAAAGTAAAACATAATTTTGACGATTGCATGTATTATTTTCATCTATTAAATGGTAATATACTTCAATAAAAAGAACTTTCCTTGGGTGTCCCTTTTCTATTAATTATTGCAACAGGAGTTGGAAAGTATGAAGTTGCATTTATATGGTCTTTTTATATCTCAGGATGTCCTAAAGTGCTTGAAGTGTACTTGTTGTTTGTAGGTAGCCAATTTTTGCATAGCAATTGGATGATCAGACCATTTGTATTGGTGGTGTTGGTTGAGAGATGAATGGGCCAGAACACTGGAAAAACTTCCCAACGCTTTTATGTCTACCAGTACAGAGTGTCGTCGTCATAGGCAGTCCCTCGAAATCGAGCAAGACTTGCTTCCACTCTTAACATGAGTTCTTGGGTGGCTGTACAGTCCAATACGCGAACCACAGTCTCTGTCACAGGTGGGACAGATAGTCGTTGAGGGAAGGGGTGGGTGGGACTAGTTTGTCGCATGCTCTTTCCGCAGCCTATGCTTGATTTCTGCATGCTCTCGGCGACAAGACTGAAGGAGCTCGGCGCCCTCCCGGATTCACTTCCTCCACTTCGGGCAGTCTTTGGCCAGGGACTCTCAGGTGTCAGTGGGGATGTTGCACTTTATCAGGGAGGCTTTGAGGGTGTCCTTGTAACATTTCCGCTGCCCACCTTTGGCTTGTTTGCCGTGAAGGAGTTCTGAGTAGAGCGCTTGCTTTGGGAGTCACGTCTGCGCGCGCACACAGGCTGAACTTCAGGACATAGTCGATGTATTTACTGAGGCATACGAAAGCATGGGCCTTGCGCTAAAAACATCAGTAAGACAAAGGTCCTCCACCAGTCTGTCCTCGCCGCACATCACTGCCCCCCAGTCATCAAGATCCACGGCGCGGCCCTGGGCAGCGTGAACAGAGTGTCGGTCTCTAGTTAATCATATCATTCAAAACACGATACCTCTGAAAATGCAGCACAGTTTCAGTACTATAGCTTGCAAGTCCTAAACCTAGTTTGAACCTATAAAATTCCTACCCAAAGGTGAGAGTACTACGAACTGAGTCAAGCTAACACTGGAGGTTGCAGTGCATTTCTTTAACTTAATTTATTACAATTTGAACTACTGTATGTAATGCTTTTTATGTAACAAGTTAGGATTTCCCCCCCCCCCCCCCCCCCAAGAACATAGTTTTGTTAATGTTGTGTGGGTCTTTTATTTTGGATGAGTTAATTAAAGAGATTAATTAATCAGAAGGTTAAATAAATGCCTCAGTGGGTGTGGAATTACATTTTTGGTCATTCATACCATGTGTTGCAGTAGAGTACACCATTAACTGTGACAAAAATAAAGATGCTGTACATTGAGTATTTAGCTAGGCTGTTGGGATGTATATTGTCTGAAAGCAAGTCCATATAATTGGTGTCTTGGTTTTGTCACTTACAATTTAAATGAGTGTTAAACATCTAGCACAGGTCAGTTTTGGATTAAATTTCCAACAGATAAAAATATTGTATTTTGATTAGTGAAATTGTACTCCTGTTTTGAGATTCATCATTCATATACAATAATCTGACTTACTTACTAACTAACAGAAATTTGAAAGCTGTTTTCTTAATCCTGAGCAAAACCAGAAAGTACAATTGGTTAATCTAAGTAGGTACGATGGTTAAGAAAGCCTATTTCAAATCCAATTAGTGAGATTTTGGAAAATAGCACCAGTATGGAATGCTAGGGAAGTAGTGAGTTGGTGGGGAAGGGAGGAGGAAGGATATTCTGAATCTAGCAAGTACACTGTGCGGTACTGAGCTATAATTAGTGTGTACCGCAAGGATCAGTGCTTGGGCCTCAACTATTTACAATCTATATTAATGACTTGGATGAGAGGGACTGAGTATAATATATACAAGTTTGCTGATGAAACCAAGCTAGGTGGGAAAGTATGTAGTGAGGAAGACACAAGTAGGCTGCAAAGGGATATAGACGAGTTGAATGACTGGGCAAGAACATGGTGGTTTATAATGTGGAGAAATATGAAGTTATCCATTATGGTGGGCAAAATAAAAAAGCAGAATATTTTTTAAATGGTGAGAGATTGAGAAATGTTGGTATTCAGAGGACCTGGGTTTCCTTGAACATGAATTGCAGAAAGTTAACATGCAGGAACAGCAAGCAATTGGGAAAGCAAATAGTATTTTAGCCTTTATCATAAAAGGATTGGAGTACAAGAGTGAAGAAGTCTTACTGCAATTATATAGGGCTTTGGTAAGACCACACCTGGAGCATGGTGTATAGTTTTGGTCTCTAGCCTAAGGAAGGATATATTTGCAACAAAGATTCACGAGACTGATTCCTGGGATGGGGGGATTGTCTTATGAGAAGAGATTGTGTAGACTAAGCCTATGTTTCTGAGAGTTTAGAAGAATGAAAGGTGATCTCTGTGAATGTATAAAATTCTTAAGGGACTTGACAGAGTAGATGCTGGGAGGGTGTTTCCCCTGGCGGGGAGTCTAGAACTAAGGGTCACAGTCTCCGAATAAGGGGTTGGCTATTTAGGACTGGGATGAGGAGAAATGTCTTCACTCAGGGTTGTGAATCTTTGGAATTCTCTACCCCAGAGGGCTGATGCTTAGTTGTTGAGTATGTTCAAGATGAGGATGGGTAGTAAGGGAACTGTGGGATATGGGGATAGTGTGGGAAGGTGCAGTCAAAGAAGATCCACCATGATCGTATTGAATGGTGGAGCAGGCTTCAAGGGCCGAATGGCCTACTCCTCTTATTTCCTGTGTTCTTGTACAGACTAGGAAGGTCCCAGGATTGATGCCTGATTGGTGCAGTAGGGATGCTCCACTTGGCCTCGGGTTAGGGAGGAGATAAATTCAGGGTTCATTTTCTTGGTTGCTGCCCAGTGAAAAAGTGTGCTTATGTGGGCATTGGGTGAGCACAGGATTGAACTTGGCTGTGTTGCTCCTTTGCATATTGGGGGAATCCCCGGAAACTGAAGGCAGCAGCCATTATGGCCAGTTTCCCACATTTACTGATTATTTACTGCATGGGCTCATTTCTGAAGAATCCCCTGGCATGATATCTAGAATCTGGATTCAATATTTAGTGGAAGAAAAGCAGAACGTTGAATTCCTTCTGGATGGTTTCTTGTTTTCATAAGTGGAAATATTTCCATATGCTTGCCCCACTGTTTCCTATTTTACAAAGGTTTTAAGGAGAGGAAACCCTGGGAGCCTTGTTGACTATATTGGTATCTACTTTCTGTCTATTGATGCGTTGCAATCACTGCCAACTCTCATTCTAGTGAACCGAAGTAAGGGCCACACCACAGCTAACTGTTTCTAGAGAAGTCGGATCTCATTTCAATAAATGTGGGAAACTGGCCATAATGGCTGCTGCCTTCAGTTTCCAGGGATTCCCCCAATATGCAAAGGAGTGACATTTCCAGGATTGTCATTAACTTATCTCAGAAATTCCTGACCTTAAAGGTGGAGACAAAACAATGCTGAGCCAGGGAGCAGATAACCATTAAGGCAGAGAAATTCAAAAGTTATTTTCGAATTATGTAGTAATCCCTAAAAAGAGCAGAGTTCTGTTTATGTTGGATCTAAAAATTCTGAACTCTTAATATCAATGGTGAAGTTTAAGACTGTACTAAATACATCACTTGGACAATACATGAAGGAGCTAGTCCACTGTGATTGTTTTCAGACTGTAGTATTTACATGTCCAATGACTGGATAGTTGCTGCTAATATTTCAACAAAGCATAATTGTGAGCATTGTTTGAGTATCGGCAACTATTTGTACTTTATTCTTTGATTTGTTTATTTCCCTTCTATATGTAACTTTGTCTCACACCTTCAATTCTTTGTGCGCTTGCCTTATTTCTAGGTGTATTTTTTTGTGAATGCTGTGCTTATCAAGGTGAGGGATGTTGGTGCTGGGGATTTCCATTTTAGCATTGAGAATTATTAGGTCAAGTATACCACTGTCAAGCTCCCTCTACTATCTCCAACAGCCCCAAGTTCAGAAGAACACCCCAATTGCACTATTGTAGCATTTTTCTTTTTCTCACACCAGGCATCCTGTGGTCTGAATAAGCTTGCCAATTAGTGCAGAATTAGGAGCAGTTTTGTGCTGTCATCCATCCCCAGTAGAAAGTGGATTGAGATGTCCTAAATTCAATACACACACGATCCTTGTAGCCAACCCAAGAGGTGACTTATCCCATCTTTCTGGTCTAAATATTGAATCCAGATTCTAGATGTATCTAATCCAGCCCTCTCCTCCTGTTTGTGGATGTTAAGTTGTCTGCCCCACACATTTTATCTCTCCCACTACCTCTGCAGGTTGTGAGAATTGATTTCATGGTAATAGAAATGAAATTTATCAGCACTTAATGAGAATGAAGCTGCTTTTTAAGCAATCTAGAGTGCTTTTACGCATGCCAATAAGTTTGAATAACCCCTTTGTGCATTCGTATGAAACTGAATCTCACCCTGAGAGAGATTGGGGGAGAGAGAGAGATTGGGAGTTGTTTGGGTATGTAGTGGGGAGTGGTTGGCATGCCATAGCTAATGGATTGGATCGCCCAAGCACTTAATGTGTCGAATAACAGTTCTGGGTCTTTCATCCCATTTTTTAAACTTTTGCCAAGTGTCTGTCAGTTTTCTCCTCTTCCTAACTCGGGTACATTGCCATGTGGACTGGCTGTCCAACTGGCCCTTTACCAGTGGCCATTGATTACATGAACCTGGATCGTGAGCATTAACTGACTACTCAACTGCTAAGGGCTTCATATTTGAGATCAATTGTCTCCTAGCCCATTGACTGCATTCATATACTGTTGGGTGGAGTCACTATAGCATTTGGGAGAGGGATTCCTGCTAGTCCTTTTTTTCCTGCCCAGGTTCTCGAGGCCAATTATGATTGAGGTCAGCAAATTCAGCACAGAATGTGGATCAAATCTGGGAACTTCTGGTTTGTACACAAACAACTTTAATTTATTTCGCGCCTTTAACGTGGTCAAACGTCCCATGGCCCTTCACTGGAGCTTTAGCAAGCAAAATTTGACACCGAGCCACGTAAGGAGTTATTGATAAAGCTGATCAAAAGCTTGATTTAAAGGTGGGTTTTAAGGAGCGTCTTAAAGGAGGAGAGGTATAGATGCAGAAAGGTTTAGGGGGGGAATTCCATAGCATGGGGCCTAGGCAGCTAAAGGCATGATTGCTGATGGTGGACTGATGAAAATTGAGGTTGTGCAAAAGGGCAGAAATTGGAGGAGCACAGAGATCTTGGAGAGTTGTAAGACTGGAGGAGATTACAATGATGGGAAGGAACAAGGCCATGGAAGGTTTTGAAAACCAGGATGAGAATTTTAAAATCGAGGTGTTGCTGGACCGGCAGCCATTGTAAGTCAGTAAACACAGGGGATGAGCGGGACTTGGTGCGAGTACAGTGTAGTTACTCAATATAAAGTTGCTAAGACCATTGGAAGACATCTTGCACGCTTTATAGGATGGGATGCATATCTGGAAGGGGTTTAGTATGAAGATTCCATCATGCATCATCTGGCAAGTAAATGGGTTTGAATTTTGAGCAATTATTTAGTTCTGCTGTACATCAAGGCGTGAGCTTTGGGTGCTCATTACCTTGTATTAGCAGGGATTGGCTGCACTTAGCAGGGATCATCCAGTCCTGCTGCATGAGTGGACTCAACATATTGAATTAAATGTTGTTTCCTCTGCCTTGACCAACAGCGAAAATAACAGTTGAACAAAGTGATCTGCTGATTCAGGTTGTGTGTCTGGCTGAGTGGCTGGCAAAATCTGATAGCAACCTGCAGGCTTCTGTCGATTTTGCTATTGAAAGATAGCAACATTTCATCTGTTTGGTGAACTAGTTCCAACCTAGTAAAACTTTAGTTCTGAAGTCTTTGTTATACAAAATGTTTAGTGGCAAGACTTCAGCTAAAGCCTCTTTGGTGTGACATTTCAGTCACCTGTGCTATTTACAGATGCTTAATCAAGGCTGGTGACTTACTTCACTTGGATTGAAATAACTGGCTCAAGATTTCTGCCCACCTATGAGATTTAGTTACAAAGCACTCTCTGATTTCTAGGTTCATGAATGGTGCTTGGAAGTATGAGCCTTTTGCTAGCTGATTCCTGTCTGGAATTTGAATCCTTGTTCTGAACAAATTGTGTGGCAGAACTATTTGAACTACTGTTTTTTTTGGCAAGCATTTTTGCATTTGTGTTAATCATTGGCACTATCTCAGCATGTAGAATTAGTGGCCCCAAGTTTCCACATGATTTGCTCCTGATTTTTAGGAGCAACTGGTGTAGAACGGAGTATCTTAGAAATTGGAATTCTCCACATTTAGTTTGCTCCAGTTCTAGTCAGGTAGAACAGTTTCACTTTGGAACAGAATTTTTTTTTCAAAAGGGGGCGTGTCCGTCCACTTACGCCTGATTTCAAAGTTTCGTGAGTGAAAACTTACTCCAAACTAACTTAGAATGGAGTAAGTGAAGATTTTTGTACGCTCGAAAAAACCTTGTCTACACTTTAGAAAATCAGGCGTAGGGAATGGTGGGGGGGGGTGTTTAAAGGGAAGTTTACAAACATTAACACTTCAGTTTTACAAATAGAGCCATCATCAATAATAAATGATAAATACATCAATAAATCAACCAATAAATCAATCAAAAAAAATTAATAAGGAATTTTTTAAAAAAATCAATAAATAAAACATTTTCTACTTACCGACGGCAGCACCGGGAGCCCTCCAACAGCGTGCTGGGATGCCCCCCTCAGTGTGTCTCTGTCAGTGTCTCTATCTCTCTGTCTGTCTGTGTCTCATTCTCTGTCTGTCAGTGTCTGTGTTTCTGACGGGGAGAAGGGGGAGGGATGGGGGAGAAGGGGGAGGGATGGGGGAAGAAGGGGGAGGGATGGGGAAGAGAAGGGAGATGGGGGGCGGGGAAGAGAAGGGAGATGGGGGGCGGGGAAGAGAAGGGAGATGGGGGGCGGGGAAGAGGAGGAGATTGGGGGGGGGGGAGAAGAGGAGGAGATTGGGGGGGGGGGGAGGGGGAGAAGGAGAAATTGGGGGGGAGGGGGAGAAGGAGAGATTGGGGGGGGTGGGGAGAAGGAGAGATTGGAGGGGGGGGTGGGGGGGAAGGAGAAGGGGGAGGGAGGCTGAACGGGCCGGGCCCAAGACTTCGGGCAGGGCCCGTCCCCAGCACCAGATTTACAGGTAGGTGGCGTCGGGTCGGGGGGGTGGTGGGAGGGAGGTCGGTTTGGTTCGGGTCGGGGGGAGAGAGGGAGAGGGAGGTGAGCGGGTGTGGGGGGGCGGCGGGTGTCGGGGAGGGAAGTGGGAGTCGAGTCGGGTCGGGAGGAAGCAGGAGCTGGCCGTGGGAGGAGCCTTATTCACGCAGCCCCAGTGAGGCCATTGGGCCAGGGCTAGGGGCTGCGTGCTTCGGGCCCCTCCCACACAGTTTCGGGCGCCTGGAGCTACTGCACTTGCGTGCCCACTGTAGCGCATGTGCAGAGCTCCCGGCACTGTTTTCGGCGCAGGGTCCTAGCTCCGCCCCCTACAGCTCCTGCTGCGCTGCGCCAAGGGCCAGAGGACCTGCAGGGAGGTGGAGAATACGGAGGTTTTTTTTAGGCGCACTTTGTGGCGCGAAAAACGGGCGTCCAGGTCGGGACTGCGCCGTTCTAGGCGCGGCTCGAAACTTGGGCTCTGTGAATGTAATTCTTCAGTGATGGACCTACCATATCTTGTTTGATATACAATCCTGTCTGCTACTTTTACGAGAAATTATCTTAGTTCAGTTTTGCCAGAAATCATGGCACCAATGCTTTAGTCGCCACATATATTTTTTGTTGAAATAAAGTCTTTTTTTAAAGTCTGTCGATTATAATTAAAATTATTTGTTACTGCACATAATTTTTTCCCTGTAACAATAAAATCTTTGGTAATCCCATCATTAAGCAAGTATTAGTGACTGAGTAATACAACATCATCTTGTCTGATCAACCACCAGGGAAAGCTGGAACCCATTCATAACTTTTATGACAACCTGATGGCCAATTTTGGAAGTTTTGATTCATGCTAACTGTAGGGAAGGTACCTGAGGGAAACATGTATGCTTTAACAAAAGCAATGTCTTCACCTGCTGCCTCAGGGTAAGTCACTTTGCAGAGGTTTAAGATGATATGCACATTTAAATCCAAATATTGTCTTCAGAATCTGCACTACTTTTTTTATGGTTCCTTGTGTTCATGGATTTAAATAATGGACATTAGATGAAGTACCATGTTATGGTTTTCAGCATTCAATGAACACAGCTCAGTTCCAGTACACACACACTTGCTGCCTGCGGTTATATATTTTTTCTGGCCAATTTTCTTCCATCCCTTACTTTCTGAATGCTGGGGTACAATTCTTCAGGGGCCAGTTACCCTTGGGGATATTGCCCAAGTTGACACTCTTGTGCTGCTGTGAAGTTGAATATAAATTGTATGACTGGGAATGTTTCATCTGAGCTTGATGAGTCCACACATGCTCGTCTGTCAGTGGTCTAAGAATAGTAATCAGCAGTGGGAACCCTGGCTGACATTTCCCCTTCCTAACCTGGGGATGAAGCTAATTGCAACACTCCTACTGCTGCTCCAGCTATCTCCGTCCAGACTGATGTCAAACCTGGAACTTTCTTAGTCTGCATGGCTTAGTTAAAAGAAGTGGCTGCAGAGATAGTAGATTCATTAGTTGTAATCTACCAAAATTCCCTGGATTCCCAGCGGATTGAAAAACTGCAAATGTAATGCCCCTATTTTAAAAAGGAGGCAGACAGAAAGCAGGAAATTATAGACGAGTTAGCCTAACATCTGCCATTGGGAAAATGCTGGAGTCCATTATTAAGGAAGCAGTAGTGGGACATTTGGAAAAACATAATACAGTCAAGCAGAGTCAGTGTGGTTTTATGAAAAGGAAATCATGTTTGACAAATTCCTGGAGTTCTTTGAGGATGTAACGAGCAGGGTGAATAAGGGGGAACTAGTGGATGTGGTGTATTTGGATTTCCAGAAGGCATTCTATAAGATGCCACATAAAAGGTTACTGCACAAGATAAGAGCTCACGGGGTTGGGGATAATCTATTAGCATGGATAGAGGATTTGCTAACTAACAGAAAACAGAGTGTCGGGATAAATGGATCTTTTTCCGGTTGGCAAACAGTAACTGCGGCAAACAGATGCCGCAGGGATCAGTGCTGGGTCCTCAACTATTTACAATCTATATTAATGACTTGGATGAAGGGACCGAGTGTAATGTAGTCAAGTTTGCTGATGATACAAAGATGAGTGGGAAAGCAATTTGTGAGGAGGACACACAAAATCTGCAAAGGGATAGAGACAGGCTAAGTGAGTGGGCAAAGATTTGGCAGATGGAGTATAATGTGGGGAAATGTGAGGTTATGCACTTTGGCAGAAAAAATAGAAAAGCAAATTATAATTTAAATGGAGAAAAATTGCAAAATGTTGCAGTACAGACCTACCTGGGGGGTCCTTGTTCTTGAAACACAAAAAGTTAGTATGCAGGTACAGCAAGTGATCAGGAAGGCAAATGGAATGTTGGCCTTTATTGCAAGGGGGGTGGAGTATAAAAGCAGACAAGTCCTGCTACAACTGTACAGGGTATTGATGAGGCCATACCTAGAGTACTGCATACAGTTTTGGTCTCTATTTAAGGAAGGATATACTTGCGTTGGAGGCTGTTCAGAGAAGGTTCACTCGGTGAATTCCGGAGATGAGGGGTTTGACTTATGAAGGTAGGTTGGACCTAGACTCATTGGAGTTCAGAAGAATGAGGTGTGATCTTATCGAAACGTATAAGATAATGAGGGGGCTCGACAAGGTCATTGCAGAGAGGATATTTCCACTTAGGGGAAACTAAAACTAGGGTACATAGTCTCAGAATAAGGGGCCGTCCATTTAAAACTGAGATAAGGAGGAATTTCTTCTGAGGGTTGTAAATCTATGGAATTCGCTGCCCCAGAGAGCTTTGGAGGCTGGGTCATTGAATATATTTAAGGTGGCGATAGACCGAATTTTGAGTGATAAGGGAATAAAAGGTTATGGGGAGGGGAAGTGGAGTTGAGTCCATGATCAGATCAGCTATGATCTTATTAAATGGCTCGAGGGGCCAAATGGCCTACTCCTCCTATTTCTTATAGAAAGATAGAAATTTACAGCGCAGAAGGGGGCCATCTTGGCCCAACATGTCCATGCCGGCAGACAAAGAGCCACATGGCTCTCGGTCAGCAGCCCTGAAGGTTACTTATAAACCTATGAACAATGGCAGACAGGGCAAGAGCATCCGGCCCAACCAGTCCGCCCCACACAACTGTGATACCCCATGTATCGCAACATTTTACACTCCACCCCCCTGGAGCCATGCGATCTCCTGGGAAAGGCAAAAAAAAACAGGTAAAAACCCAGGCCAATTGGGGGGGGGGGGGAAAGTCTGGGAAAATTTATCTCCGACCCATCCAGGCGATCGAAACTAGTCCAGGAGATCACTCTGGCTATATTAGATTTCATGATGTTGGCTGGCGCAGACACGATAAGTACAAGAGGTTATCCAGTCTAATCCCACTTACCAGCTCTGCAGGTTATGGCACTTCAAGTGCCAATCCAAGTCCCTTTTAAATGTGGTGAGGGTTTCTGCCTCCACTATCCTTCCAGACCCCACAACCCTCTGCGTGAAGAAGCTTCCCCTCAAAAGCCCTCTAAACCTTCCACCAACCACCTTAAACCTATGCCCCCTCGTATATGTTCTTATACTGAATAAATTACGTGAACCATGGTTGAAGACACATCACACTTGGACCTATTTTCAGATAGGTGTACATAAACTTTTAAAATATCTGTAAAAACTGTAAATTTATTATGTCTGCAATATGATGGAATCGAGCAGTTCTGTATATTTCACTGATGTCTCATGCTCTACTCTTGCTGTTTACCTGTCTGTTTACATTCTGAAGGACCTTTGCTGACTGAATTGAGAATTACTAATTTAATGACCTTGCATAGTGTATATGTGTGCTTTGTGGGTATTTCAAGGCTGTAATCTGGTTTTGAATGTCAGCCAATGTCCCAGATTCCTCCATCATTATCCCTGGGTATGCCCTGTCCCTCCGGCACGACAGACTCACCAGAGGTGGCAATACAGTGGTATGCAGTTGGGGAAGGACTGATCCTTGGAGTCCTCAAAATTGACTCCGGGACCCAGGAAGTCTCATGGAATCGGATCAAATATGGGCAAGGAAACCTTCTGCTGATTACCACCTACTGCCCTCCCTCAGCTGATGAATCAGTATTCCTCCATATTGAATACCACTTGGAAGAAGCACTGAGTGTAGCATGGGCACAGAATGTGCTTTGGCTGGGGGACTTCAATGTCCATCACCAAGAGTAGCTCGGTAGCACCACTACTGACTGAGCTGGCTGAGTCCTGAAGGACATAGCTGCCAGACTGGGCCTGCGGCAGGTGGTGAGAAAACCAATACGAGGGAAAAAACCTATTCGACCTCATCTTCGCCAAATACCTGTCGCAGATGCATCTGTCCATGACAGCATTGGTAGCAGTGACCACCGCATAGTCCTTGTGGAAACAAAGTCCCGCCTTCACACTGAGGATACCTGCCATCGTGTTGTGTGGCAATACAGGTACAACCTCTGGGACCGAGGCCATTCCAGTTTTTGGGTTTTTCTGGATTTCGTCAAAAACGGCAGAATATCGCCCATTTTTTGGCCGATATTTAGCCGTTTTTGATGATAAAACGGTGATCCGCTAGTTTCGCCGAAGACTTGCACCAGCGGTTTTTATATACCGCTGAAAAGTGGACCGCCGGCGTGCAAGATTGAAAATGGCCCTTTTGATTTAATTTTGACTTTTGGCGCACCTGTATTTTGAGCGGAAAATTCCCCCCAAGAAAAGCCTGTGTTGCAGCCCCAATAACAACGGTAGGTATGAAGATCTGCAAAAATGGTAATTTAAAATTTTTATTTTTAAATTCTTTTTCAGTGATTCAATAGTTAAGTGTCTTGTGAATGTGTTGTGATTTTTTGTTTTTTGTTCTATTTTTTGTTTTTCCCCCCCCTCCCAAGGCGCCTCTCACAGCGGTAATCGACCTCAGACTAAAGTTGGTGAGGACCGCGGTTTCTGCCAAGAATCCTTGTGCAACGCCGATTTTTACCGCTGGGCACATTTTCTAACTACACTTGGGACGTTAAAAAATAGCGGAGTGATTAGTGGTATTTTTGGTAAAAAAAAATGATGAAAAAATACCGCTGTCACCAAAAATCAAATTTTCAGTCCTTTGAATGCAGCAAATGCTTGAATGCAAACTTCACTGATGGACACTTCTACCCTCAGATTATCTAGTCAAGTTCCTTTTTTTTGTGTAGGGGACTGACAAGTTGAAACACCTAGATTAGGTTTTAAAAAAAGGTGGACTACCGTTTCACTTCTAGCGACAGTATCGTGTGTTTCTGGCCAATAACCAGTTCCTCAACACCTCTGGAACCATGCCTCAGAAAAGATCATCACTTTTGGACTTCTTGAGATGGTGAAAGCCGCAATATAAATGCAAGTCATTCTTTTCAGGAGGATGGGAAAAGATTTGGGGTGGTGGTGGGGAAATGGGGACAGTAATTGTACAGTATTGTGTAAGAGTTCTGGTTGAGTTGAAGTGAGTTTAATTTGATGAAGAGGAATTTGGCTATATCGGTGTGGATTGATTATACAGAAAGGCGCAGTTAAAAGAAAATGTCCGGATTTCGTAACACATTTCTGGATTTCGGACGACTCCTCCACCGATCAGCGCGATTTCCGGATTTCGTAACATTCCAGTTTTTGGAACTCCGGATTTGGGAGGTAGCACATGTACCACCGCGCTAAATGGGATAGATTCAGAACTGATCTAGCAGCTCAAAATTGGGCACCCATGAGGTGCTGTGGGCCATCAGCAGCAGCAGCAGCAGAAGAAGAATTGTATTTTACCGCAATCTGTAGCTTTGTGGATCGGCATATCCCTCTCTCTACCATTACCATCAAGCTAGGGGACCAACCATGGTTCAATATGGAGTGCAAAAGAACATGCCAGAAACTGATGAATCAGTATTCCACCAGGCATCCTTAAAAATGAGGTGCCTACCTGGGGAAGCTGCAACACAGGACTACATGCATATTAAACAGTGGAAACAGCAAGTTTTAGACAGCTAAGCAATCCTACAATCAATGAATCAGATCAAAGCTCTGCAATTCTGCCACATCCAGTTGTGAATGGTGGTAGACAATTAAACAACTAACAGGAGGAGGAGGTGGCTTCATGAATGTCCCCATCCTCCGTGATGGCGGAGCCCAGCACGTGAGTGCAAAAGACAAGACTCAACCCTCTGCAACAATCTTCAACCAGGAGTGCCGAGTGGATGATCCATATCTGCCTCCTCCTGAGGTCCCCAACATCACGGAAACCAGTTTTCAGCCAATTCAATTCACTCCACGTCAAATCAAACGGCTGAGTGCACTGGATAGAGCAAAGGCTATGGGCCCCGACAACATCTCTGCTGTCGTACTGAAGACCTGTATTCTAGAACTAGCCACGCCTCTAGCAAAGCTGTTCCAGTCCAGCTACAACACTGGCATTTACCTGGCAACGTATACCCTGTCCACAAAAAGCATGACTAATCCAATCTGGCCAATTACTGCCCCATCAATCTACTCTTAATGATCAGCAAAGTGATGGAAGGTGTTGTCGACAGTGCTATCAAGTGGCACTTACCAACAATCGGCTCACTGATGCTCAGTTTGAGCCTTAGTAAAATTTGAAGTCAATGGGAATCGGGGGAGTCAAACCTAGCACAAAGGAAGATGGTTATGGTTGCTGGAGGACATCGCTGCAGGAGTTCCTTGGGACAGTTTCCTAGGTCCAACCATCTTCAGCTGCTTTATCAATGACCTTCTGTCCACCATAAGGTCAGAAGTGGGGCTATTTGCTGATGATTGCAGTGTTCCAGATAATGAAGCAATCTATGCCCGCATGCAGCAAGACCAGGTCGGCATTCAAGTTTGGGCTGATAAGTGGCAAGTAACATTCACGACACATCAGTGTAATGACTACTCCAACAAGCGAAAGTCTAACCACCGCCCCATGACATTCAACGGCATTAGCCTCAGGAAATCCCCCATCATCAACATCTTGGCAGTAACATTGACCTGAAACTTAACTGGACCAGCTACATAAATACTGTGCCTCAAGAGCAGGGCAGCAGATGGATATTCTGCAGTGAGTGTCTCACCTCCTTAATCTCCAAAGCCTTTCCACCATCTACAAGGCATAAGTCAGGAGTCTGATGGAATGCTCTCCACTTGCCTGGATGAGTGCAGATCCAACAACATTCGAAGCTCGACACCATCTAGGACAAAGCAGCCCGCTTGATCAGCACCCCATCTACCACTTTAAACATTTACACCCTCCACCACCGGCGCACTGCGGCTGCTGTGTGTACCATCTACAAGATGCACTGCAGCAACTTGCCAAGGCTCCTTCGACAAACTTGCGACCTCTTCCACCTGGAAGGACAAGGGCAGCAGGCGCATGGGAAAACCATCACCTGCCAGTCCCCCTCCAAGTTGCACACCATCCTGACTTGGGAATGTATTGCTGTTCCTTCATCGTCACTGGGTCAAAACCCTAGAACTTCCTTCCTAACAGCACTGTTGGGAGTACCTTCAGCATGGGACTGCACTGGTTCAAGAGGAAGGCTCACCACCACTTTTTCAAGGGGCAATAAATCCTTGCCAGCAACGGCCACATCCCATGAACAAATTTTTAAAAAGGAGACTTGCCCATACATGATATGCTGTTCAGCCTTGATATCAAAGAATTCTTCTTGCATATATACTCTTGTAATTTGTTCGCTCCTAGCTGTTCTACATATTGAATGTGTAAAAATTATTTTGATGATGCAGGGATAAAATAAAACTGCAGACCTGCTCTAAGTAAATTCAGTTTATAGCTCCTCTTGCTATTCACCTAAACTACACCTGAATTTTATTAGTTTTGTTTAATTTCTTCCTTCACTTCTGAAGGTGTTGTCTTGTGCTGGGATGAACCGTTCTCTGACAACTTGCCCCAAGTGACTAATAGTGAAGCTAACTACTTCAACTTTGGCAGCTAACTAAGCAGAGAAATGCAATCAAACCTGGGTAGGCTATATGTCTAAGCACTAGTTTTAGCTTTTCAAATGGTTCAGTTGGTGGTGACTGATTTTCCATAAGCTTATACTGAAAAAGCCAGAGCTATTTAAATATCCTATACACGCTGGTAAAATATAATAGCGCATTTCTTTTCACTAAGGGAAAATAGATTTTAGCTTTATTTGTAAGAAAATAAAATGCACAATTAAATAGGTGGATCAAAGTTTATGATGGACTTCTTCATTGGAACTAGTTACATGCAAAAGGAAAATGTTAACTCATCTTTCTCTTTCAGATCGTGACTGACATTGTGTGCATTTCCAGTATTATCTGTTTTACTTCACCAGTTTTTCAGTGGGTTTCTGAGCCAGTACAAATAGGTTTTGAAAATTGTTTGCAATGGACTTCAGAGCCATAGGTCCAGGTATGGTATTTGCAAGAAAATACTCTTATCTCTGCCTTCTATTAAGTTTACTTTCCATTTTTCTTTGTGTGAGTGGTCTGCAAATGGTGAAATCACTTGAGTTAGGCAGCACCATGAGTAAATATTACATCAAGTCCCAATCTGCATTGCGTTTCTTGAATCCCTGGAGCGTAACATTTTATCCACTTCCATGCATGCTGAAATATGCACTACTCACTCTCGTCTCGTGCCCTTGCACCTCTGTGTTCTCTTTTGCTCTTCCCCCATAACTTTCTCTTCCCTTTGAGCATGCATGCACTCTCTGCCACTGCCCCTCCCTCACTCTCTTCCTACATTACAACAGTGACTTCAAAAGTACTTCATTATCTGTAAAGTGCTTTGGCTTGTGATGAGGATGTGAAAGGTACTTTAGAAATGCAAGTGCTTTCTCTTCTTATTTACTTTCTCTCTCTCTCGCTCTCTCTCTCTCTCTCTCTCTCTCTCTCTCTCTCTCTCTCTCTCCCCTTTCCATCTCTTTAAAATGTGCTGATGCCCATGTGCTCTGTCTCCAACCGGAGATCGATATTTGTCTCTGGCAGTCTTGTTCTCTGTCTCTTTCCTGCCTATGCATTAACTCTGTTGTGTCGGCTTGCGGTATCTGACTCCCATTCTCGATTATGCACAAAAGCCCCCTGTCATGTGTCTTGCTTGTGCACACTCCCTGTCTCAAGTCTTCTTCCTTTGTGTGCCAGCTATCTCTCGTGCTTCTTCCCCTCCCTCTCTGTCATGCTCACTTGTTCGTTCTCTCTCTCTCTCTCTCTCTCTCTCTCTCTCTCTCTCTCTCTCTCTCTCTCTCTCTCTCTCTCTCTCTGGCCCTTCAATCTCTTCCTCTTGTTCCAACTGTATCTGTCTTGTGCACACATTCCTCCTCCACTTCTGTTGTGCATGCTTTCCTTTTCAATCATATTCAGTTTCTCACTGTTCTTTGATCTCTCTTTCAGTAAATCTACCAGAAAGTTGGAGGCAGCTTAATGAGTGACTTCTGTGACTGGAACTAGGCAGGAATGGATGCTGGGGATGCTGCTAATTGTTTAGGGTGGGTCGTGAAAGCGTCCTGGTTGGTCGTGCAGGATGTTGATTTGAATAGAGCAGGGTGGTGTCATGTTCAAACCTCACAGCCCTGTATGTGTCTTTAGAGCTCTTGGTTCAGTCAATTGTTTCACTGTGGCTGGCCCAAGTACTTACAGCAGACTTCTGTTCTGTTCTCATCACTGATAAATGAGAACCTCGATTAATGAAAGTCACTCGGCTGTCTGATAAGAGTACTGCTGGGCTCACTCTGGGAGTGCACCAATTTGATTCTTCCCAGCAGTGCTAGTTTTCCCCTGCAGCTGGGGGTCTTATTGTTGATTTTTGAGACTGAGTTGGGTTCCATGGTGTTTCTGGAAATTTGATGGTGTCAGCTCACTATATTTTGGTGAGAGAGCTTACAATGCTGTCATAATTATTTTAGTATCCTTGCATAGATCAGTTGTTTCAATAGAGCCTGGTCAAGACAAAAAATCTATTGGTCCATCACCACCCTAACCAAAGTTAAAGATTCTGTTTTGATGCCATACTAATAAACCAATCTGACTCTTAAAAAGGACAGGTGAGCCCGAGTGTCTGTCAGCATTCTAATTTGAAATTAGACATCTATCCTCCACGACTCTGCCTTTGCTCTCGTTGCTGCTCTCTCCGTCCACTACACTGTTAAATCTTCTTTGTCCACCCCTCTTGGACCATACTGAACACTGGAGAGATCAATCACTTTGTCTTAAAGTACAGGAGGAGGTAATTCGGCCCATCGAGTCTGTGCCGGCCGAAGGTTTAAAAACTAGTATTAAAACACTTTACCGAAAGGCACGCAGCATTTGAAACAAAGTAAATGAGTTGACGGCACAAATCATTACAAATGGGTATGATTTGGTGACCATTACAGAAACGTGGTTGTAGGATGGCCAAGACTGGGAATTAAACATACAGGGGTATCTGACAATTCGGAAAAATAGACAAGAAGGGAAAGGAGGTGGGGTAGCTCTGTTAATAAAGGATGATATCAGGGCAGTTGTGAGAGACGATATTGGCTCTAATGAACAAAATGTTGAATCATTGTGGGTGGAGATTAGAGATAGTAAGGGGAAAAAGTCACTGGTGGGCATAGTTTATAGGCCCCCAAATAATAACTTCACGGTGGGGCGGGCAATAATCAAGGGAATAATGGAAGCATGTGAAAAAGGAACGGCAGTAATCATGGGGGATTTTAACCTACATATCGATTGGTCAAATCAAATCGCACGGGGTAGCCTGGAGGAAGAATTCATAGAATGCATACGGGATTGTTTCTTAGAACAGTATGTTACAGAACCTACAAGGGAACAAGCTATCTTAGATCTGGTCCTCTGTAATGAGACAGGAATAATAAACGATCTCCTAGTAAAAGATCCTCTAGGAATGAATGATCACAGTAAGGTTGAATTTGTAATACAGATTGAGGGTGAGGAAGTAGTGTCTCAAACGAGCGTACTATGCTGAAACAAAGGGGACTACAGTGGGATGAGGGCAGAGTTGGCTAAAGTAGACTGGGAACACAGACTAAACGGTGGCACAATTGAGGAACAGTGGAGGACTTTTAAGGAGCTCTTTCATAGTGCTCAACAAAAATATATTCCAGTGAAAAAGAAGGGCGGTAAGAGAAGGGATAACCAGCCGTGGATAACCAAGGAAATAAAGGAGTATCAAATTAAAAAGCAATGTGTATAAGGTGGCCCAAGGTTATTGGGAAAATTTTAAACGACAGCAAAGAATGACTAAGAAAGCAATAAAGAAAGGAAAGATAGATTACGAAAGTAAACTTGCGCAAAACATAAAAACAGATCGTAAAAACTTTTACCGATATATAAAACGGAAAAGAGTGACTAAAGTAAATGTTAGTTCCTTAGAAGATGAGCAGGAGGGTTTAATAATGGGAAATGTGGAAATGGCTGAGACCGTAAACCATTATTTTGCTTCGGTCTTCACAGTGGAAGGCACAAAAACCATGCCAAAACTTGCTGGTCACGGGAATGTGGGAAGAGAGGACCTTGAGACAATCACTATCACTAGGGAGGTTGTGCTGGACAGGCTAATGGGACTCAAGGTAGACAAGTCCCCTGGTCCTGATGAAATGCATCCCAGGGTATTAAAAGAGATGGCGGAAGTTATAGCAGATGCATTGGTTATAATCTACCAAAATTCCCCAGACTCTGGGGAGGTACCATCGGATTGGAAAGCAGCTAACGTAACGCCTCTGTTTTTAAAAAAAAAGGGGGCAGACAAAATGCAGGTAACTATAGGCCGGTTAGTTTAACATCTGTAGTGGGGAAAATGCTTGAAGCTATCATTAAGGAAGAAATAGCGGGACATCGAGATAGGAATAGTGCAATCAAGCAGATGCAACATGGATTCATGAAGGGGAAATCATGCTTAACTAATTTACTGGAATTCTTTGAGGATATAACGAGCATGGTGGATAGAGGTGTACCAATTGATGTAGTGTATTTGGATTTCCAAAAGGCATTCGATAAGGTGCCACACAAAAGGTTACTGCAGAAGATAAAGGTACGCGGAGTCAGAGGAAATGTATTAGCATGGATAGAGAATTGGCTAACTAACAGAAAGCAGAGAGTTGGGATAAATGGGTCCTTTTCAGGTTGGAAATCGGTGGTTAGTGGTGTGCCACAGGGATCGGTGCTGGGACCACAACTGTTTACAATATACATAGATGACCTGGAAGAGGGGACAGAGTGTAGTGTAACAAAATTTGCAGATGAGACAAAGATTAGTGGGAAAGCAGGTTGTGTAGAGGACAAAGAGAGGCTGCAAAGAGATTTAGATAGGTTAAGCGAATGGGCTAAGGTTTGGCAGATGGAATACAATGTCGGAAAGTGTGAGGTCATCCACCTTGGCGGGGGGGGGGGGGGAAAGACAGTAAAAGGGAATATTATTTGAATGGGGAGAAATTACAACATGCTGCGGTGCAGAGGGACCTGGGGGTCCTTGTTCATGAATCCCAAACAGTTAGTTTGCAGGTGCAGCAGGTAATCAGGAAAGCGAATGGAATATTGGCCTACATTGCGAGAGGGATGGAGTACTAAAGCAGGGAGGTCCTGCTGCAATTGAATAGGGTATTGGTGAGGCCGTACTTGGAGTACTGCGTGCAGTTTTGATCACCTTACTTAAGGAAGGATATACTAGCTTTGGAGGGGGTACAGAGACGATTCACTAGGCTGATTCCGGAGATGAGGGGGTTACCTTATGATGATAGATTGAGTAGACTGGGTCTTTACTCGTTGGAGTTCAGAAGGATGAGGGGTGATCTTATAGAAACATTTAAAATAATGAAAGGGATAGACAAGCTAGAGGCAGAGAGGTTGTTTCCACTGGTCGGGGAGACTAGAACTAGGGGGCACAGCCTCAAAATACGGGGGAGCCCATTTAAAACTGAGTAGAGAAGGAATTTCTTCTCCGAGAGTTGTGAATCTGTGGCATTCTCTGCCCAAGGAAGCAGTTGAGGCTAGCTCATTGAATGTATTCAAATCACAGATAGATTTTTAACCAATAAGGGAATTAAAGGTTATGGGGAGCGGGTGGGTAAGTGGAGCTGAGTCCTCTGCCAGATCAGCCATGATCTTGTTGGCGGAGCAGGCTCGAGGGGCTAGATGGCCTACTCCTGTTCCTAATTCTTATCCAACTTAATCTTGCTTTCCAGCTCTTAGTTTGTAGCCATGTAGGTTACGGCACTTCAAGTGCACATCCAAGTACTTGTTTAAATGCATTGAGGGTTTCACCCTCTACTACCAATTAAGGCAGTGACTTCCAAACCCCCAGTGCCCTCTGGGTGAAAAAAGTTCTCAACTCTCTTCTAATCCTTCTACCAATTATTTTAAATCTATGCCCCCTGATTATTGATCTCTCGGCTAAGGGAAATAGGTTCGTCCGATCCACTCTATTGAGGCCCCATATCATTTTATACACCTCAATTAAGTCCCCCCCGTCCCTCCCCGACCTCTGTTCCAAAGAAAACAACCCCAGCCTATCCAATCTTTCCTCGTAGCTAAAATGCTCCAGTCCAGGCAACATCCATGTAAATTTCCTATACCCTCTCTAGTGCAATCACATCTTTCCTGCAGTGTGGTGACCAGAGCTGTCGCAGTACTCTAGCTGTGGCCTAACTAGTTCATGCATAACCTCCCTGCCCTTGTATTCTGTGCCTCGGCTAATACAGGAAAGCATCCCGTATGCCTTCTTAACCACCTTATCTTCCTGTCCTGTTGCTTTCAGGAATCTGTTCCTCTATACTTTGCCATGTTCTACCACTTATTGTGTGTTCCCTTGCCTTGTTACCCCATCCCAAATGCATTATGTCATACTTCTTTGGAATTAATTCCATTTGCCATTTCTCTGACAACCTGACCAGTCCATTGATATGGTCATAAAAGGTTACTGCACAAGATAAAAGTTCATGGGGTTGAGGGTAATATATTAGCATAGGTAGAGGATTGGATAACTAACAGAAAACGGAGGGTCGGGATAAATGGTGCATTCTCTGGTTGGCAACCAGTAACTAGTGGGGTGCCGCTGGGACCCCAACTATTTGCAATCTATATTAACGACCTGGAAGAAGGGACTGAGTGTAATGTAGCCAAGTTTGCTGACGATACAAAGATGGGAGGAAAAGCAATGTGTGAGGAGGACACAAGAAGTCTGAAAAAGGACATAAAGGCTAAGTGGGCAAAAATTTGGCGGATGGAGTATAAAATCGGAAAGTGAGGTCATGCGCTTTGGCAGAAAAAAATCAAAGAGCAAGTTATTATTTAAATGGAGAAAGATTGCAAAGTGCCGCAGTACAGCGGGACCTGGAGGTACTTGTGTATGAAACACAAAAGGATAGTGTGCAGGTACAGCAAGTGATCAGGAAGGCTAATGGTATCTTGGCCTTTATTGCAAAGGGGATGGAGTATAAACGCAGGCAAATTTTGTTAGTTATTTTAGGTATTGGTGAGGCCACACCTGGAATACTGAGTGCAGTTTTGGTTTCCGTATTTACGAAAGGATATACTTGCTTTGGAAGCAGTTCAGAGAAGGTTCACCTAGGTTGATTCTGGGGATGAGGGGATTGTCTTGAGGAAAGGTTGAGTAGGTTGTGCCTCTACACATTGGAATTCAGAAGAATGAGATGTGATCTTATCGAAACATGTAAAGATTATGAGGATGTTTCCACTGATGGGGGAGGCTAGAACTAGAGGACATGATCTTAGAATAAGGGACCGCCTATTTAAAACACAGATGAGGAGAAATTTCCTCTGAGGGTTGTAAATCTGGAATTTGCTGCCTCAGAGCTGTGGAAGCTGTGACATTGAATAAATTTAAGACACATAGACAATTTTTTAAACGATAAGAGGCTATGGGGAGCGGGCGGGGAAGTGGAGCTGAATCCATGATCAGATCAGCCATGACCTTATTGAATGGTGGAGCAGGCTCGAGGGGCCGTATGGCCTACTCCTGATCCTTGTTCTTATGTTTTTATCTTCCTGCAGTCTTCAGCTTTCTTTCTCACTCAACTACACAGCCAATTTTTGTATCACCTGCAAACTTCTTAATCATTCCCCCTACATTGAAGTCTAAATCATTGATTATATACCACAAAAAATTAAGGACCTAGTATTGAGCCCTGTGGAATCCCACTGGAAACTGCCTTCCAGTCACAAAAACACCTTTGACAATTACCCTTTGCTTCCTACCACTGAACAAATTTTGGATCCAATTTCCCACTTGGATCCCATGGGCTTTTACTTTTCTGACTAGTTTGCGATGTGGCACCTTGTCAAAATGCTAAAATCCATGTAGACTGCATCAAACGTGCTACCCTCCTTGTTGCCTCCTTTTTTAAAAAAAAAAAAAATTCAATCAAGTTAGTCAGACACAGCATTCCCTTTTTTAAAAAAAAAAATCCAAGCTGACTGTCCTTGATTGATTTGTGCCTTTCTAAATGACATAATGCTGACCCTCCAAATTTTTTCCAATAATTTGCCGATCACTGAGATTCGGCTGATCGGCCTGTAATTACTCGGTCTATCCCTTTCTCCCTTTTTAAACAATTGTACAATGTTAGCCAGAGGTGATTGGAAAATGATGATCAGAGCCTCTGCTATTTCCTCCCTTGCTTGTCTTAATAACCTGGGATACAATTCATCCGGGCCTGGCTCTTTCTCTAATTTGAAAGATGCTAAACCCCTTAATAATTCCCCCCTCACTATGTTTATCCCATCTAATATTTCACACGCCTCCTCCTTAATGACAATGTCTGCATCTCTTTTGTGAAGACCGACACACAGTATTCATTAAGAACCATACCCACGTCATTCGCCTCAACACACAGGTGACCTTTTTGGCCTCCAATAGGCCCGAATCTCTCTTAATTATCCTTTTGCTCTTTTACGTATTAATAAAACATCTTTGGGTTTTCCTTGATTTTACTTGCCAATATTTTTGCATGCCCTCTCTTTGATTTCCTAACTTCCTTTTCAATTTCACCCCTGCACTTTCTATACTCCTCTAGGCTTTCTGCAGTATCTAGCTCTTGGTATCTGAGACAAGCTTCCCTTTTTTTGCCGTATCCTATCCTGTATGCCCCATGACATCCAGGGGGCTCTAATCTTCCTCCACAATCTCTCATATGTGGTCCACCCTGGTGGACTGCCTTCAGCTATCTCCAGCAGGGGCTTCTCCTTCCTTTTACGCAGTCATCACTGGGGTGCCACAAAGTGTCACCCTTGGATCTCCTTTTCCTTGTTTAACTTCTGTCCCATGGAAACTTTATCCACAGATATGGGGCCAGTTTCCACAAATATTAGTTTGAATTGCTATCTGGCTCTTCCTGTGATGGGGTGCCCAAAACAACACTTTATTCCAACTGTAGCTTAAAGAATCTTTGTACAAGTTCAGCATTGCCTCCTTGCTTTTTTTCACCTGTGGCCTCTAGAATCAATACCAGATTATTTTCTTGTGTGTGGACCTATCTACTTGTACTGCCACCTTTTCATGACCTGTATCTTCACATCATGGTCCCTCTGCTTCATTTTAAATGTATTTCCTTTAATTATTCTTGTTCCAAAATATATTACAGGTACTTCATCATTGTCTGCTGGCTTTTTAAAAATAATTTTCTAATCCAAGTGTGCAATTCCTGAATCTGGAGCGTTTGGAAAATTATAACTTTGTGCAATTTTACCACCTATAGCTTTTAATCCCTAAGGCAGAAGCCATCAGGTCCTGGACCTGGAGATTTGTCTATCTTGAGTCCCATCATTTTTTCCATTTACTACAGGGAAAAAAAATTGGGTCAGACTTTGGTGAGAAAATAATGGTGTGTGAATGCCGCATGCCATTGTTAACGTGCAAATTGGCCAGCAACTTATGGTGAGGAAGTGATACCCCAGGAATTACGGAAGCGCCACCGGTTGCTGGGCGATTTGCGTTGCTCCGTCATTAGCTTCGCAAAAATTGCATCTTGCCCTTGAACTCCAGTGGGTTTCATGAAATTGCTGCATTTTCACACTAATTGCCTGTTAAACTCGCCACAAAGTCTTGTTAATAGCGCATGTACATGTTTAACGACGTGATACTTGTTGATGACTGCCAATCAATCTCTCCAGCCCAGAAAATGAACAATTAAAAGTGTGGAGTCTCATTCCTGCATGTTGGAGATTTTAAAAATGTTATTTATTTTTCTTTCTTTTGTGTCTGTCTTTTTCTCTCTCAATTCAATCTTTCTTTCCCTCCCTTATTTCTCTTTCTGTACTTGATGTAACATTGAATTCATCCTCCTCCTTAGTCCTGTTTATTTCTCAATCTTTAAATCTCATTGGTTAAGGAGGTACACTGTTGGTCCTGTCATTCATTCAGGTCCCAGATGCCCGATTTGCCTTCACTGTGCTGTTATCCACTAGCACTTCCTGCAACTTGTAGACAAAAAAAAATTGAGCAGTAGGGTGCAGGAAAAGTCTAACTGGGCATGCCATGAGATGCCCCGCTCTAGCAAATTCTTGGCCACTAAATCCATATGTTTCTACCCGTAACTTATTTTTAGGTTCCCTGGTATTTTGTCGTCATCCGCTACAGTGAAAACAGATACAAAGTATTCACTTAACAAATCTGCCATTTCCTTATTGGGAGAGCTTGGACACGTGTTATGCTCCTGTACTATACGGGAAGTCAGGGACGTTTCCGGTGTCCCTGATGACTACGTGTGCGGGAAGTGCATCCGCCTGCAGATCCTGACGGACCACATTGCGGCACTGGAGCTGCGGGTGGATGAACTCTGGAGCATCCACGATGCTGAGAATGACATGAATAGCACGTTTAGTGAGTTGGTCACACCGCAGGTAAAGGGTACACAGCCAGATAGGGAATGGGTAACAAACAGGAAGAGCAGTGCAAGGAAGGTCGTGCAGGGGTCCCCTGCGGTCATCCCCCTGCAAAACAGATACACCACTTTGGGTACTGTTGAGGGGATGACTCATCACGGGAGGGCAGCAACAGCCAAGTTCATGTCTCCATGGCTGGCTCTGTTGCACAGGAGGGCACGAAAAAGAGTGGGAGAGCGATAGTGATAGGGGATTCAATTGTAAGGGGAATAGATAGGCGTTTCTATGGCCGCAACCGAGACTCCAGGATGGTATGTTGCCTCCCTGGTGCAAAGATCAAGGATGTCTTGGAGCGGGTGCAGGACATTCTGAAAAAGGAGGGTGAACAGCCAGTTGTCGTGGTGCATATAAGTACCAACGATATAGGTAAAAAACGGGATGAGGTCCTACGAGATGAATTTAGGGAGCTAGGAGCTAAATTTAAAAAATAGGACCTCAAAAGTAGTAATCTCAGGATTGCTACCAGTGCCACGTGCTAGTCAGAGTAGGAATCGCAGGATAGTTCAGATGAATACATGGCTTGAGGAGTGGTGCAGAAGGGGGAGGGATTCAAATTCCTGAGGCATTGGAACCGATTCTGGGGGAGGTTGGGACCAGTACAAACCGGATGGTCTGCACCTGGGCAGGACCGGAACCAATGTACTAGGGGGAGTGTTTGCTAGTGCTGTTGAGGAGTTAAACTAATATGGCAGAGAGCTGGGAACCTATGCAGGGAGGCAGAGGGAAATAAAAGGGAGTCAGAAGCAAAAGATAGAAAGGAAAAGAGTAAAAGTGGAGGGCAGAGAAACCCAAGGCAAAAAACAAAAAGGGCCACATTGTAGCAAAATTCTAAAGGGGCAAAGTGTGTTAAAAAGACAAGCCTGAAGGCTCTGTGCCTCATTGCGAGGAGTATTTGGAATAAGGAGGACGAATTAACTGTGCAGATAGCAGTTAATGGATATGATGTAATTGGCATCACAGAGCCATGGCTCCAGGGTGACCAAGTCTGGGAACTCAACATCCAGGGGTTTTCAACATTTAGGAAAGATGGACAGAAAGGAAAAGGAGGCGGAGTGGCGTTGCTGGTTAAAGAGGAAATTAATGCAATAGTAAGGAAGGACATTAGCTTGGATGATGTGGAATCTGTATGGGTGGAGCTGCGGAATACCAATGGGCAGAAACGCTGGTGGAAGTTGTATACAGACCACCAAACAGTAGTAGTGAGGTTGGGGATAGCATCAAACAAGAAATAAGGGATGTGTATAATAAAGGTACAGCAGTTATCATGGGCGACTTTAATTTACATATAGATTGGGCTAACCAAACTGGTAGCAATGTGGTGGAGGAGGATTTTCTGGAGTGTATTAGGGATGGTTTTCTTGACTAATATGTCGAGGAACCAACCAGAGAGCTGGCCATCCTAGACTGGGTGATGTGTAATGAGAAGGGACTAATTAGCAGTCTTGTTGCCTTGGGGAAGAGTGATCATAATATGGTAGAATTCTTTATTAAGATGGAGAGTGACACAGTTAATTCAGAAACTGACGGCATGAGGCGTGAATTGGCTAAAATAGACTGGCAAAGGATACTTAAAGGGTTGACGGTGGATAGGCAATGGCAAACATTTATAGATCACATGGATGAACTTCAACAATTGTACATCCCTGTCTGGAGTGAAAACAAAACTGGGAAGGTGGCTCAACTGTGGCTAACAAGGGAAATTAAGGATAGTGTTAGATCCAAGGAAGAGGCATATAAATTGGCCAGAAAAAGCAGCAAACCTGAGGACTGGGAGAAATTAGAATTCACCAGAGGAGGACAAAGGGTTTAATTAGGAGGGGGAAAATAGAGTACGAGAGGAAGCTAGCCAGGAACATAAAAACTGACTGCAAAAGCTTCTTTAGATATGTGAAGAGAAAAAGATGAGTGAAGACAAACGTAGGTCCCTTGCAGTCGGACTCAGGTGAAATTATAATGAGGAACAAAGAAATGGCAGACCAATTGAACAAATACTTTGGTTCTGTCTTCACGAAGGAAGACACAAATAATCTTCCAGAGGTACTAGGGGACCGAGGGTCTAGTGAGGAGGAGGAACTGAAGGATATCCTTATTAGGCAGGAAATTGTGTTGGGGAAATTGATGGGATTGAAGGCTGATAAATCCCCGGGGCCTGATTGTCTGCATCCCAGAGTACTTGGGGAAGTGGCCCTAGAAATAGTGGATGTATTGGTGATCATCTTCCAACAGTCTTATCAACTCTGGAACAGTTCCTATGCACTGGAGGGTAGCTAATGTAACATCACTTTTTAAAAAAAAAAAGGAGGGAGAGAGAAAACAGGTAATTATAGACCGGTTAGCCTGACCTCAGTAGTGGGGGAAATGTTAGAATCAATTATTAAGGATGAAATAGCAGTGACAGGATAAATCCAAGTCAGCATGGATTTATGAAGAGGAAATCATGCTTGACAAATCTTCTGGAATTTTTTGAGAATGTAACTAGTAGAGTGGACAAGGGAGAAACAGTGGATGTGGTGTATTTGGACTTTCAAAAGGCTTTTGACCAGGTCCCACACAAGAGATTGGTGTGCAAAATCAGAGCACATGGTATTGGGGGTAATGTACTGGCGTGGATAGAGAATTGGTTGGCAGACAGGAAGCAGACAGTCGGGCTAAATGGGTCCTTTTCGGAATGGGAGGCAGTGACTTGTGGAGTGCCGCAGGGCTCAGTGCTGGGACCTCAGCTCTTTACAATATATATTAATGATTTGGATGAAGGAATTGAGTGTAATATCTCCAAGTTTGCAGATGACACTAAACTGGGAGGCAGTGTGAGCTGCGAGGAGGATGCTACAAGGCTGTAGGGTGATTTGGACAGGTTAGGTGAGTGGGCAAATGCATGGCAGATGCAGTATAATGTGGATAAATGTGAGGTTATCCAGTTTGGGTGGCAAAAACACAAAGGCAGAATATTATCTGAATGGCAGATTAGGAAAAGGGGAGGTGCAACAAGACCTGGGTGTCATGGTTCATCAGTCATTGAAAGTTGGCATGCAGGTGCAGCAGGCGGTGAAGAAGGCAAATGGCATGTTGGCCTTCATAGGGGATTTGAGTATAGGAGCAGGGAGGTCTTGCTGCAATTGTACAGGGACTTGGTGAGGCCTCACCTGGAATATTGTGTTCAGTTTTGGTCTCCTAATCTGAGGAAGGACGTTCTTGCTATAGAGGGAGTGCAGCAAAGGTTCACCAGACTGATTCCAGGGATGGTTGGACTGACATTTGAGGAGAGACTGGATTAACTGGGCCTTTTATACATTGGAGTTTAGAAGGATGAGAGGGGTTCTGATAGAAACTTATAAGATTCTGACGGGACGTGACAGGACAAGTTAGATGCGGGAAGAATGTTCCCGATGTTGGGGAAGTCCAGAACCAGGGGACACAGGATAAGGGGTAGGCCATTTTGGACTGCGATGAGGAGAAACTTCTTCACTCAGAGTGTTGTTAACTTGTGAAATTCCTTGCCGCAGAGAGTTGTTGATGCCAGTTCATTGGATATATTCAAGAGGGAGTTAGATATGGCCCTTACGGCTAAGGGGGGCCAAGGGGCATGGAGAGAAAGCAGGAAAGGGGTACTGAGGTGAATGATCAGCCATGATCTTGTTGAATGGCGGTGCAGGCTCGAAGGGCCGAATGGCATACTCCTGCACCTATTTTCTATGTTTCTATTACAGTCACTGGGCCCACATTCACCCTTGCCACTCTTTCTCAATATATCTATTTTTAAAAAAACTATTAGCATTGCAAGTTTTTATTCATGCTCCCTTTTTGCACCTCGTTACTTTCTTTGTATCACATTTTCTTTACAGCTATCCCAGTCTGTTTTTCACTTTTCCTTGTGTTGCCTTTCTTTTAGTTTAATACTGTCATTTAGCTTATTTGCTTACTGTATACACGAAGGTTGCAAATTGATTCAGTAAGTCTCTCGCTCTCGCTCTCGCTCTCTCTCTCTCTCTCTCTCTCTCTCTCTCTCTCTCTCAATCTCTCTCTCAATTCTAAATGAGGACATAAGTGAGAGTGTTGAGGTCAAGGACAGCTACAAGTTAAAGCTTGTAGATAGCCTATTAGCTGGGTAAACTCTGCTTAATGCTTACCATAATTCCAGAGTCTCGCATGCTTAAGCACTTTAGTGCAGTAATTCTTGTTTCTGTGGATTTGTAATGGGTGACAGCCCATCATTTATCATTTGAAAATGAATGTTAACCAAAGTTGTACTACCATTGTCTCTTAATGGACTTCATATAAATTAAGAACATAAGAATTAAGAACAGGAGTCGGACATCTAGCCCCTCGAGCCTGCTCCGCCATTCAACAAGATCATGGCTGATCTGGCCGTGGACTCAGCTCCACTTACCCGCCCGCTCCCCGTAACTCTTAATTCCCTTATTGGTTAAAAATCTATCTATCTGTGATTTGAATACATTCAATGAGCTAGCCTCAACTGCTTCCTTGGGCAGAGAATTCCACAGATTCACAACCCTCTGGGAGAAGAGCTTCCTTCTCAACTTGGTTTTAAATTGTCTCCCCCTAGGCTGTGCCCCCTAGTTCTAGTCTCCCCGACCAGTGGAAACAACCTCTCTGCCTCTATCTTGTCTATCCCTTTCATTATTTTAAATGTTTCTATAAGATCACACCTCATCCTTCTGAACTCCAACGAGTAAAGACCCGTCTACTCAATCTATCATCATAAGGTAACCCCCCTCATCTCCGGAATCAGCCTAGTGAATCGTCTCTGTACCCCCTCCAAAGCTAGTATATCCTTCCTTAAGAAAGGTGACCAAAACTGCACGCAGTACTCCAGGTGCGGCCTCACCAATACCCTATACAGTTGCAGCAGGACCTCCCTGCTTTAGTACTCCATCCCTCTCGCAATGAAAGCCAACATTCCATTCGCCTTGCTGATTACCTGCTGCACCTGCAAACGAACTTTTTGGGATTTCATGCACAAGGACCCCCAGGTCCCTCTGCACCGCAGCATCTTGTAATTTCTCCCCATTCAAATAATATTCTCTTTTACTGTTTTTTTTCCAAGGTGGATGACCTCACATTTTCCGACATTGTATTCCATCTGCCAAACCTTAGCCCATTCGCTTAACCTATCTAAATCTCTTTGCAGCCTCTCTTTGTCCTCTACACAACCTGCTTTCCCACTAATCTTTGTCTCATCTGCAAATTTTGTTACACTACACTCTGTCCCCTCTTCCAGGTCATCTATGTATATTGTAAACAGTTGTGGTCCCAGCACCGATCCCTGTGGCACACCACTAACCACCGATTTCCAACCCGAAAAGGACCCATTTATCCCGACTCTCTGCTTTCTGTTAGTTAGCCAATTCTCTATCCATGCTAATACATTTCCTCTGACTATGCGTACCTTTATCTTCTGCAGTAAGCTTTTGTGTGGCACCTTATCGAATGCCTTTTGGAAATTTAAATACACCACATCCATCGGTACACCTCTATCCACCATGCTCGTTATATCAAAGAATTCCAGTAACTTAGTTAAACATGATTTCCCCTTCATGAATCCATGTTGCGTCTGCTTGATTGCACTATTCCTATCTAGATGTCCTGCTACTTCTTCCTTAATGATAGCTTCAAGCATTTTCCCCACTACAGATGTTAAACTAACCGGCCTATAGTTACCTGCATTTTGTCTGCCCCCTTTTTTAAACACAGGCGTTACATTACCGGTTTCCAATCTGCTGGTACCTCCCCAGAGTCTGGGGAATTTTGGTAGATTATAACCAATGCATCTGCTATAACTTCCGCCATCTCTTTTAATACCCTGGGATGCATTTCATCAGGACCAGGGGACTTGTCTACCTTGAGTCCCATTAGCCTGTCCAGCACAACCTCCCTAGTGATAGTGATTGTCTCAAGGTCCTCTCTTCCCACATTCCCGTGACCAGCAAGTTTTGGCATGGTTTTTGTGCCTTCCACTGTGAAGACCGAAGCAAAATAATGGTTTACGGTCTCAGCCATTTCCACATTTCCCATTATTAAACCCTCCTGCTCATCTTCTAAGGAACTAACATTTACTTTAGTCACTCTTTTCCGTTTTATATATCGGTAAAAGTTTTTACGATCTGTTTTTATGTTTTGCGCAAGTTTACTTTCGTAATCTATCTTTCCTTTCTTTATTGCTTTCTTAGTCATTCTTTGCTGTCGTTTAAAATTTTCCCAATAACCTTGGGCCACCTTATACACATTGCTTTTTAATTTGATACTCCTTTATTTCCTTGGTTATCCACGGCTGGTTATCCCTTCTCTTACCGCCCTTCTTTTTCACTGGAATATATTTTTGTTGAGCACTATGAAAGAGCTCCTTAAAAGTCCTCCACTGTTCCTCAATTGTGCCACCGTTTAGTCTGTGTTCCCAGTCTACTTTAGCCAACTCTGCCCTCATCCCACTGTAGTCCCCTTTGTTTCAGCATAGTACGCTCGTTTGAGACACTACTTCCTCACCCTCAATCTGTATTACAAATTCAACCTTACTGTGATCATTCATTCCTAGAGGATCTTTTACTAGGAGATCGTTTATTATTCCTGTCTCATTACAGAGGACCAGATCTAAGATAGCTTGTTCCCTTGTAGGTTCTGTAACATACTGTTCTAAGAAACAATCCCGTATGCATTCTATGAATTCCTCCTCCAGGCTACCCCGTGCGATTTGATTTGACCAATCGATATGTAGGTTAAAATCCCCCATGATTACTGCCGTTCCTTTTGCACATGCCTCCATTATTCCCTTGATTATTGCCCGCCCCACCGTGAAGTTATTATTTGGGGGCCTATAAACTATGCCCACCAGTGACTTTTTCCCCTTACTATCTCTAATCTCCACCCACAATGATTCAACATTTTGTTCATTAGAGCCAATATCGTCTCTCACAACTGCCCTGATATCATCCTTTATTAACAGAGCTACCCCACCTCCTTTCCCTTCTTGTCTATTTTTCCGAATTGTCAGATACCCCTGTATGTTTAATTCCCAGTCTTGGCCATCCTACAACCACGTTTCTGTAATGGCCACCAAATCATACCCATTTGTAATGATTTGTGCCGCCAACTCATTTACTTTATTTCGAATGCTGCGTGCGTTTAGGTGGTGGTTTAATACTAGTTTTTGAACCATGATTTTTCATTTTGACCCCTCCTGCAGCCTCTATATTCATACATATATTGTCCCTTCCTATCACCTTGTGATTTACACTTATCCCAGTGCTACTCTGCTCTGTTGCCTCCTGCCTTTTGCATTCTTTCTTGGGGTCCTGTTCATCTGAGCTCTCACCTGGGTTCCGAATACTCCTTGCATTGAGGCACCGAGCTTTCATGCTTGCCTTTTTATTACACTTTGACCTTTAGAATTTTGCTGTACAGTGGCCCTTTTTGTTTTTTGCCTTGGGTTTCTCTGCCCTCCACTTTTCTTTAACTTTTCTTAAATGCTAGTACTCCAACAATAACTGAAACAGTAAAATGTTTGCCAAATTAAAGAACAGTTTCTATGTACACTTAAGATCTAGGATGTGTTGGCAATACTATTCTGTAAATTTGGTTTCAGTGGGATTTCGCTCCTTTAGACATAGTTGAAGTAAGGAGCTTAAAGAAAAATGAAGAACAAAAAAACATCTGCGTACATGTTTTATAGTCCCCTACTTTAAAATATGCCAAAGGTCTTGATGAGACTGTTTGAAAGGCGATCAGAACAGGATGAGTAAGGCTGTTAATTTTTTTTTAATAAAAGGGGAAACTGAATCCTTGGTTTTGTATCCAAAGGCATTGAACACAAAAGCAAGGAGGTAATGTTGAACTTGTACAAGACCTGAGTATTGTGTACAGTTTTGGGCATTATAGGAAGATAAAAGCAGTGAAAAAGGTGTAAAAAATATTTATTGGGACATTAAAATGGATGAGACGCTGCAGTTATGAAGCATGACAGGAGAAGTTTGGACTTTAGCTTTTACTGGAGCGGAGAAAGTCGATGGCTGACCTGATAGAGCCAAGATTGTGAAGGATTATGATAAGGCAATAGTGATTTTGTTTCACTTGTTTGGGGAGATGGCAGCGAAGGCACCAATTTAAGATGATCACAAAGAATGAAAGGACAGGTTAGAAAATAATTCTTTGCATAGGGTAATTAGAATATCAAATTTTCTGCCATGAACCTTGTTGAAGCAGAGCTTATATAAATTCTTTTGAAACAGAATTAGGTAGTTGCTTGGAGAAGAGGAATATCGAAGTTAGCAGGAAAGTGGGATTAGACTGTGGGGCTGTAATTGCGGTCGGAGGCTTCCCGCAGTCAATTGCCTCCGACCTGAAACATTTCTATGAAGTGACTTGGTGGTCTGGGAGGAGCCTACCCTTCTCTTCCCGCGCTGCGAAGCGCGCTCTCATCCGGAGAGTTCCCACGCAGAAGATACAGTAGCTGATTGCTCAGCCAATCAGGTACTGTATTCCACAGCTTTCCCATTAATAGCATTGAAAACTCCGTATCTACGAGTTCTCATTGCTATTAATGGGGGGGGGGGGGGGAAATAAACACACTAATAAAAAAAAAACAGACCTCATAATTAAAATTAATTGAAATTAAAGTTAATAAATGCCTTAGAAAAAAACAAACTTTTTCCCATTTTTTTAAGTTTTGTAAAAATAAACTTACCTTAATGGGCAGAGTTTTTAACAATAAAATGTGTTTATTTAATTTAATGTTATTATATTTGTGTATGTTTTTAAACACTTAAGCCTGTAAAAGTAGGCTATGCACCTGCTTTTTCAGGCGCAAGAATTTTGAGGACATTTGCTGGGCAAGATATAGGTAAATACTGCAATCTTGCCCAAGCAAATGTCCTTGCTCCCGAGATGTGGATTATCTGTCAAGCTCGACAGATCGAAAAAGCCGGTTTTCAGAGCATGCGCATTATGTGCTGAAAAGCGGCTTTTCCGATGTCTTCCCGGGTCTGTAGAAACTTGGTATGGACCCGCGGAGGCCGGGATTTCCAGGTTAATGGCTCATGGAGAAATATACTGAAGCAAACTTTGTGTTCAAATGGCCTGTTTCTGAGCTATGATTTGTGGATTATTGTTAGACACTTACATTTATACTACAATGAAATGCATAGAGGGCTTCATGCACAGGTGTTACTGCCTCTGATTAGAGAAAGTCCTTCTCCAACATGTTGCATTACCAAAGTATTAATTGTCATGGTCAGTTTTACAGTCGCATTGGTGGAAGCTGCACAACCAATAGTTTGTTGAATCCTCCAGTACTAGGTATCTTAAAAGAATGGAGAGTTGCTCACTTAGCAATTGTTGACCAATGCAATAGTTCTAATGAATCTTACTTTTTTGCTGTTGTGAATCTTCAGCAGTTCCTGATCCTTATGTCTCTACCACACCATTTAGTACATTCACTCCCTGAATGATGTGAGGAGCTGGACTTTGAGACCAGCAAATATAACTCCTTTACCAATGATGTGCAGAGCTCCAGTGTTGAGTATTTTCCATTCAGTTAAATTTGTCTTTTTTCCTTGTACATCTTCTGGTAAAGAATATTTTTCTGTAATTAGTGGAGGTACAAAGTCTCCTCCGAGACAAAAGTATCCCCACAGGCTTCACTTCCCGATTCAAATGCAATTTGCAAAGGTTATAAGGTGCTTTTAACTTTCGTGATACTATAGTTGGGATTGCAGGAGAGCAACGACCGTGAACTAACTCCCTTATCCTGTGTGTGGTGTGTGTGTTTCAGAACATTCTTGATATTCCAAGAACAAATGATGGAAAACCTTCTGTGTTTTGTCTGGCCAGGCACAGCAGAGGAAAGCTAATCAGTCTTATTCAGAATCTTGTCAAACAATTAGCTTGGGCTTGTCAGATATCTATAATATATTAGATTTACTATGTGAGGCGCATGTTCCACCAAAAACTCGTTGGGCTAGACTTTCCCGAGAGCCCTTCAACGCCCGATTGCCTGCCCAGAAAAACCGCTGATGTTTGGTAAGTAACGCTGGCGAAAATGGGTCTTGCACCATTATTCTGGGCAGTTTTCTCAGCGGTTAAGGGGAAACTAAGTAAAATGGGCATTTAAAAAAAAAAAAAAATTAGTCCGAGGCTGCGGTTGGGCCTAGAGAGGGGGGAAAAGTTTAAAAAAAAATAAAATCAAGTTTAAAAAAAAAACATTCTCAAGACACTTTTACACCTAATCGCCGTTTTAAAATTAAAAAAATAATAAAGAACCTTTAACTTGCCTTTCTTTGCAGAGTACTCACCTACCGTCCTGTTTAAGCAGCTTTTACAGGACGGCTCCCTCGGCGATCTGGACAGGCTTCGGTTGAGACAAAACTTTACGCCATGGAGATTTTCTCGGCAATGCACATCGGCGGTTTGGTCCCGGCGGGCGTTTTCAGATTTGGGCGATAACATTGAAAAACAAAAGGGGAAACTCTCGCTGGGCGGAAAAACAGCTGTACCGCCGAGAACCTGCTGAAAATTTAGCCCTTAGTATGAATCTGCTCCTGCAAAATATTCTGTCAGTGTCCTGCAATTACCTGTGCTGCATGTAGCTGGCGCTGTGATAGGACTTCCAATGATAAAGGTGTCTTATCTTTTTTGTCAGTATGTCCTCCTTCCCCTTGTCACCAAATACTCACTGTTTTAGTGAATGTCCTGCAAGGTACTCCTAACTATCTCTTTGTCACAAAACAGTCAAGGAGGTAGGTATAGTGGTGGGGAGGTGATTGGAAGTGAAAGGGAGTATTTGAAAGTTGAAATAGTAATGGATGCAATGGAAGTGAGCAGCTGGGGATGGGGGTGGGAAATTGAGTGATTTTGGGGAAAAGGAATAGAAAAGGAGCTACAACCCCTACCCTAAATGCAGTCTGTAGCATTGTGGCAGAGCAGGGAAACTCACCATCTGCCATAAAAAGGAAAGAAAGATATAGAAGTAAGAAAGCGTTAGAAAGAGGCAGGGACAGAATCAGAAGAGGAACAGCCAAGAGAGCACAGCAGAGAGATTTAACGTCTGCAACGCCATGGGAGATCCACTAGTATTAATTCTTCCCTCCTTCCTGGAAGCCACTAACTTTTGTTATGGTAAAGTTCCACAAGCGCCAGCAGCATTTTGGTACCTCAGCAATATGTGAGCCTAAAAAGTGTCAGCAAGCTTTTTTGATTATAGATGCTCTTATAGCTGAGCCTTGTCCTGTTCTCAACAGATGTTGACATTCACGTTTTCCAGCTGGAGTTACTGGATAGCAATCAGGAATGGGAATCCTGGATGATTTTTCTCTTTCCTCCCCTATTGAGGCCAAATGTAGTATTCTAACTGCTGCTTCAGCTGAGATCAGCGAACTCAGTACATCCAGGAAATGGACCTTCAGGTTTGTATGGCTTAGTGCTACACAGAGCAGTGCTTTTACCCAATAGGCTGTTGGGGGTGGGGGAGTGATCATATTCATTTTGGTACTATTGTTGCGGAGAAATGCTTAACCATCATCATTGATTTACCTTGTTGGGAGTATATGGAGTTGTATTTATTTCAATTATTGCAACCAAAATAAAGCAGTTTCAAGTATCCTTGAAATTATTGCTCAAGAATACATGAAATGTGATAAACAGACAAATATATCAGTCGAAGGTTAAATGTAATAACAGGAAAATGTGATTCTTTTTAAACCAAGTTGATGACCACACTCTGCTCCCTTCTAAGCAAATGTTTGGGGAGCAATGGATCTAAATTCTTCTTCAGTATTCTGGTCATAGTACCTGTGCAAACTAATGATCCATAAGCTTTGAGCATTTTTGTAGCTCTCCCTCTCTCGTGCCCTTGCCTTCAACATCCGGTGAATGACTCTTGAGTGCGTTGTCTGGTTGACCGTTTTATTTGCTAGCCTTTGATCTTGTTTTTCAGTAATCTAGCATATCCCTGTACACAGCTATTGCATAGTCCCCTGGAACTGAATAAAATGGTTCCTTTACTGGATTTCATCTAAATAGCAATGCTTTATAGACGGTAAGTGAATGTTAAAGCACTGTTGATTAAATATTTTCATTTCAAAGCAAAGAGATAACACTGGGGTGGAAGGAGAAATTGTCAAACTTCCATTGCCAGTATATAAATACAATTTGCATTTCTAAGTTTCAAATAACCTCAACACATCATTGACCAATTGCACAGAGCAGCAAGATTGCAGCATTTTTTTAAAGCTCAAGTTCTGCCGTGTTTAATTGAACTTCCACCTTAATAATTTGCTAAAATGCTTTATAAGTGCCATAATTAAATATGCAGAATATGAATTGCATAGCATGTGTATAATGTGTCATGCAACCTCAGGTTTACCCAATCTTGATGCATAACATCCCCTATAGCTCCTGACGTATAATTTGTGTAGTCTACCTTTGTCGTTTTGAATGCCATATCCATTCTTAATTTCCTGAGAATGTGTCTTGTTCTTTTGAGAAACAAATTCACAGTTGGAAGAAGGAAGCACTGCCTTGCATCTTTAACCTAGGATTGCAATCTTTTTCAGGTTGAATCGTTTATTTTGGACCAGGAAGATCTGGATAATCCAATGCTTAAAACAGCATCTGAATTACTGTTATCAAGTGCCGCAGATGGAACAGATCTACGAACGGTGGACCCAGAAACACAGGCTAGATTGGAGGCCTTGCTTGAAGCAGCAGGTATTCTTATTCGTGTGATTGTAACATGATATTTCATTTTTGTTTACAGAACTAAATTTCTGGTTAGTCCAATGGTTGTGGATTTTTAGAATACAGGTTATGCATATGTTCCAAGTCCAACCCTTCCATCACAAATACTTCATATATTAATCCCAGCCAATATATTTTGTTGAATGAACTGGATATAGGTCTTTTGAAGACTTAAAATCCTCGCTAAGCTAATAAAAACATGATTTTATTTGAAGTTTATGCAGAATAAAGATTATTTTGAGGTCCACTTTAAAAAGGCATTGTTGAGATTTTTAAATAAAGTGGGAAGGGAGAAGAAGCTGCTGTTTTACAATATGAATGACAAATGTTGTATTTATAAGAACAACATCTTTGAACAAGATGATTCAAGTAATATTTGAGAAGAGAAATAAATAACCTGTTAATAGATGCAAGAGTGAAACTACCATTGTAATCCTAGTCTCAATAGTTTAGCATATTTTCATTCTGTATGCATGTAATGTAATGCTGCATACAAAGCCACATTCTGGCATCACAACATGGATGTTGGTTTCTCATTGGCAGCAGTCAATTCTGTTGTGCATTAGAGTAAAAAACAATACAAATTTTATTTGGTTCATTCCACCATTGTATCATGTTAAAATAGTGCATTTTGACATGTGTTTTTACCAAGCTGCCATCATTGTATAAATATTTCATCAGTTTATATACAAAAAATGTTATTGACTTTGTTTTACAATACATTTTTTTTCCACTCAGTTAAGTGGCGAACTGCATGAATGGGTTGTCTAAATTGTGGAAACTTCCCACTTGACTGCATCTATGGGGTGTGATATCCTAACTGTGTTCCCTTATTTATTTCCCTTGTTGTCACAGGACCCATCATGTAATTTGTTTAAGATTCACGTTGCCACCATTCTAGTTTGTTGCTTGTCTTTGTTTAACAAACAGCCTGTTCACTGTTTTGTTAGTTTATTTAATTTTTTAACGAAATAATGAGAGCTGGATGGACAATGTGTTGCTATATATCAGATGGTGAACCCATAAGTAAGGCCACTAATTTGTAGTTTTCCCAGAAAAAAAATGGATGGAATTGAGGAATTCAGTACCAAAACAATGATTTAAAAATCCAATGATCCCATGCAATAAAAATAGTCATTACTGATTTCATGTTGTGTTACTCAGTTTCCGTAATTCTAAATGGACAAAATTTTAGTCCCCAAAGCATTACAATTCCAGGTAATGGAATTTGACTTGTTTAGTTACTGTAAATTAGTGGTGCTTTCCATGAGGTTTTGATATGGTCACATTGTGGGCCAATATGGAATATTTCTCCGAAGATCATAGGAGCAGGACCATTCGACCCCTTGAACTTGCTCAGCCATTCAATAAGATCATGGCTGATCTTGATCCACAATTCCACTTTCCTGCCCAATCTCCATATCCTTGAATTCCCCTAGACTCCAAACAGCTATCTTCTCAACCCTCTGAGTGAAGAATTTCCTCCTCATCGAAACATAGAAATTTACAGCTCAGAAGGAGGCCAGGTTTTAAATGGGACGACCCCTTATCCTGAGACTATGCTCCCTAGTTCTAGACTCTGCAGCCAGGGGAAACAACTTCTCAGCATCTACCCTGACAATCCCCCTCAGAATGTTGTATGTTTCAATGAGATCACCTCTTATTCTTCTAAAATCCAGACACTACAGGCTCAATCTCTCCTCATAGGACAACCCTTTCATCCCTGGAATCAATCCAATGAACCTTCATTGCACCGCCTCTAATATACTTCCTCAGAAAAGGGAGACCAAAAACTGCATGTCACTCCAGGTGTGGTCTCAGCAAAGCCCTGTATAATTGTAGCAAGACTTTTTATTCTTGTACTCCAACCCCCTTGCAATAAAGGCATAAGAAATAGGAGCAGGAGTAGGTTTCCTGGCCCCTCGAGCCTGCTCCGCCATTTAATAAGATCTTAGCTGATCTGATCATGGACTTGGCTCCACTTCCCTGCCTGCTCCCCATAACCTTTATCGCTCAAAAATCTGTATCTCCGCCTTAAATATATTCAATGACCCAGCCTCCACAGCTCTCTGGGGCAGAGAATTCTGTAGATTTGCAACCCTCTGATAGAAGAAATCCCTCCTCATCTCAGTTTTAAATGAGACTATGTCCCCTAGTTTTAGTTTCCCCTATGAGTGGAAATATCCTCTCTGCATCCACCTTGTTGAGCCCCCTCATTATCTTTATATGTTTCAATAAGATCGCGCCTCATTCTTCTGAACTCCAGTGAGTATAGGACCAACCTACTCAACCTATCTTCATTAGTCAACCCCCTCATTTTTGGAATCAACCTAGTGAACCTTCTCTGAACAGCCTCCAATGCAAGTATATCCTTCCTTAAATAAGGAAACCAAAATTGTACGCAGTACTTTAGGTGTGGCCTCACCAATACCCTGTACAGTTGTAGCAGGACGTCTGCTTTTATACTCTATTCCCCCTTGCAATAAAGGCCAACATTCTATTTGCCTTCCTGATTACTTGCTGTACCTGCATGCTAACTTTTTGTGTTGCATGCACAAGGACCCCCAGGTCTCTCTACTGCAGTACTTTGCAATTTTCTCCATTTAAATTATAATTTGCTTTTCTATTATTTCTTTCAAAGTGGATAACATCACATTTTCCCACATTATACTCCATCTGCCAAATTTTTGCCCACTCACTTAGCCTCTCTAAATCCCTTTGCAGATTTTTTGTGTCCTTTTTACAATTTGCTTTACCACCCATCTTTGTATCATCAGCAAACTTGGCTATATTACACTCTGTCCCTTCATCCAAGTCATTAATATGCCATTTGCCTTCCTAATTCTTCACTGCTTTCCTCCCTTGGCCTCTGCATCGAGCGATTTCTCATCTTTGGTAATTTCAACCACCATCTCAATTCATCAGGCTCTCCTCGGAGTTCACTACCCTCCTATCCTCCCTTAATCTCTCCCTTTTTGTGAATTCTCCAAACCATATTCACGGCCACCCCCTTGACCTTGCCATCTCTCATGGCTTCGCTATTCTCACCATGTCAATTTTCAGATAAAGCCATCTCTGACCACGTCCTTGTATCGCTCTCTGCCAGCAACCCCCTTCCCCTACCCAACCCTAGTTCCTTCTGTGTCCGCCCTTGGGGGGGGGGGGGGGGAAAGCTCTCTCCAGACTCTTAAAACTGCATTTATGAAATCCCAATTGTCCAGCCTTTGACCCTCCATTTATAATTACATTTCTGCAGCCACTGATCTGCTCAACCACACCCTCACCACCACCTTTGATGCCCTAGTTCCGATTAAAACTCTCACCCTGGCCATTCCCCCTGGTATGGCCCTCATCTTGGCTCCCTCAAGTCCAAGGGTCGCAGACTTGAAAGGATATGGTGGTCAACTGATTTAGCCATTCACCGCCAGATCTGGCTGGACCCCACAAGCATTATCGGGACCTACTCTTGTCTGCCAAAACTGCTCACTATTCCAGGATCATTCTGGAATGCAAAGATAACCCCCATCTACTATTCTCTACTGCTAACCGGCGTCTTAAACCCCTCTCCCCTATCTCCACCACACTCCTCCAACAACGAGGAGCTCATGGATTTAGTTTGTCTCAAGTAAGATTGAGACCATCCGATCAGCTCCCTCTGCCACATTCCTTCCTTCCCCCAACCAACTGAGCCAACCTTCCTCTAAGGTCCTCCCCTGCTCTAGCCCTGAACTTGCATCTTTCTCTAGTTTCTCTCTGATCTCCCCTCTTGATCTCTACGCTCATCTTGTCCATGAGACCCATTTCCTGCTCCCTTGACCCTATTCCCACTAAACTGCTAACCACCCAACCTCCTTGTCAGACTCTCATGTTAGCTGACATTGTTAACTGTTCCCTCTCCATCAAATCTGCCATCATCACCCCTCTCTCAAATCCAACTCTTGACTCCACTGTGCTTGCAAGCTAACAGCCCATCTCTAACCCCTCTTTCCTCAAGTCCTTGAACGTGTTGTCGCCTCCCAAATCCGTGCCCATCTTTCCTGAAACTTCATGTTTGAATCCCTTCAATCCGTTTCCACCCCGCCACAGTATCGAAGCGGCTCTCATCAAAGTCACAAATGACATCCTTTGTGACTGTAACAAAGGTAAAATGATTCCTTTTCGTCCTTCTCGACCTGTCTGCAACCTTTGACACGGTTGATCACTCCATCCATCTCCAAAGCCTCACCACCATCGTCCAGCTGGGTGGGACTGCACTCGCCTTTTTCCATTCATTTCTATCTAATCGTAGCCACAAAATCACCTGTAATGACTTCTCTTCACACCTGCATCGTTACCTCTGGTGTCCACCAAGGATCTATCTTTGGCATCCTCCTATTTCTTATCTACATGCTGCCCCTTGGCAACATTATCCGAAAACATGACATCAGTTTCCACATGTACGCTGATGACACCCAGCTCTACCTCTCCACCACTTCTCTCGACCCTACACGGTCTCTAAATTGTCTGACTGCTTATCTGACATCCAGTACTGGATGAGCAGAAATTTTCTCCAATTAAATATTGGGAAGACCAAAGCCATTGTCTTTGGTCCCTGCCACAAACTCTGTACCCAGCCACCGACTCCATCCCTCCCCCTAGTATGTGTCTGAGGCTGAACCTGACTGTTCGCAACCTGGACATCATATCTGATCCTGAAATTGACTTCCGAACACTTATCCACGGCATAACCAAAATCTCATTTCCACCTGCGTAACATCCCTTACCTCAGCACAGCTGCTGCTGAAATCCTCATCCATGCCTTTGTTACCTCCTAGACTTGACTACTCAATGCACTCCTGGCTGGCCTCCCACATTCTACCCTTCGTAAACTTGAGGTCATCCTAACTCACACCAAGTCCCGTTCATCCATCACCTCTGTGCTCGCTGACCTACTTTGGCTCCCAGTTAAACAACACTTCTATTTCAAAATTCTCATCCTTGTTTATAAATCCCACCATGGCCTCGGTCTCCATATCTCTTTAATCTCTTTCAGCCTCATAATCTCCGGAGATATCTGCGCTCCTTAAATTCTGACCCCTTGAGAATTCCTGATTATAATCGCTCAACCTTCGGTGGCCGTGCCTTCAGCTGCTTAGGCCCTAAGCTCTGGAACTCCCTCCCTAAACCCCTCTGCCACTCTTTCTTCCTTTTAGGACGCTCCTTAAAACCTACCTCTTTGACCAAGCTTTTGGTCATCTGCTGTAACTGCATGCTACTTTTATTTCCTGTACGAGGACTCCTAAATCCCTCTGAACACCAACATTAATAGTTTCTCACCATTTATTTATTAAAAAAAAAACAATTCTGTTTTTCTATTCTTTCTACCAAAGTGAATAACCTCACATTTCTCTACATTATACTCCTTCTGCCACTTCATTGTCCACTCATTTAACCTGCCTATATCCTTGTGCAGGCTCTTTGTCATCCTCATATTACTTTCCCACCTAGCTTTGTAGCAAACTTAGATGCATTACACTCTGTCCCCTTCATCTAAGTCATTAATATAAATTGTAAATAGCGGAGGTCTAATCACTGATCCTTGTGGCACCTTGATGGTACAGTAACATAGTGGGTATATTGCTGGACTAATAATCCAGAGGCCTGGACTAATGATCCAGTGACGTGAGTTCAAATCACACCATGACGACTGGGGAATTTAAATTCAGTTAATTAAATTAATCTGAACTAAAAAGTTAGTTTCATAGTATCCGTAATGGTGACCATCAGATTGTTGTAAAAACCCATTTGGTTCACTAATGTCCTTTTTAGGGAAGGAAATTTGGAGTCCTTACCTGGTCTGGCCTATATGTAACTCCACAGCAATGTGGTTGACTCTTAACTGCCCTCTGAAGTGGTCCATCAATCCACTCAATTGTACCAAACTGCTGCGACAGGCAGTAATAAGAATAAAACCAGATGGACCACCCAGCATCGGCTTTGGACATGACAACGGTACACCCAGCCCAGTCGACCCTGCAAAGTCCTCCTCACTAACATCTGGGGACTTGTGCCAAAATTGGGAGAGCTGTCCCACGGACTAGTCAAGTAACTGCCTGATCTAGTCATACTCACAGAATCATACCTTTCAGCCAATGTCACAGATTCCTCCATCACAGTCCTTGCATATGTACTGTCCCACTGGCAGAGATGGTGGCAGAGTGATAGTCAGGAGGGAGTGGACTTGGGAGTCCTCCTATAATTAACTCCAGACCCCATGAAGTCTCACGGCTTCAGGTCAAGCAGGTGATAACTCTCCTGCTGATTACCATCTACCGCCCTCCCTCAGTATTCCTCCATGTTGAACACCACTTGGAAGAAGCACTGAGCATAGCAAGGGCACAGAATGTACTTTGGCTGGGGGACTTCAATGTCCATCACCAAAAGTGGCTCAGTAGCACCACTATTGACCAAGCTGGCTGAGTCCTGAAGGACATAGCTACCAGACTGGGCCTGTGGCAGATGGTGAGAGAGCAAACACTAGGGGAACAACCTACTTGACCTCGTCCTCACCAATCTACCTGTCGCAGATACACCTGTCCATGACCGCATTGTAGCAGTGACCACCACACAGTCCTTGTGGAGACACAATCCCATCTTCACATGAAGACACCCTCCATCATGTTGTGTAGCGCTGCCACTGTGCTAAATGTGATAGATTCCAAACAGATCTAGCAGCTCAAAATTGGGCATCCATGCGATGCTGTGGGCCAACAGCAGCAGAATTGTATTCCACCACAATCTGTCACCTTATGACCTGGTCTGTATCTCACTCTTCCATTACCATCAAGCAAGGGGACCAACCCTGGTTCATTGAGGAGTGTAAAAGAGCATGCCAGGAGCAGCACCAGGCATACCTAAAAATGAGGTGTGAACCTGGGGAAGCTGCCACACAGGATTACATGCATGCTAAACAGCATGCTTATAGACCGAGCTAATCGATCCCTCAACCAGCAGATCAGATCAAAGCTCTGCAGTCCTACGATGTCTAGTCGTGAATGGTGATGAACAATTAAACAACCAACGGGAGGAGGAAGCTCCATGGATATCTCCTTCCTCAATGATAGTGGAGCCCAGCGTGCGAGTGCAAAAGACGAGACTGAAGCATTTGCAACCATCTTCAGCCAGAAGTGCTGAGTTGGTGATCCATCTCGGCCTCTTTTTGAGGACCCGACCGTCACAGAAGCCAGTTTTTAGCCAATTTTATTCACTCTGTGATATCAAGAAATGGCTGAGCGCACTGGATAGAGCAAAGGCTATGGCCCTGATGACATCCCGGCTGTCGTTCTGAAGACTTGTGGTCCAGAACTAGCTGTGCCTTGAGCCAAGCTGTTTCACTACAGCTACAACACTGGCATCTACTCAACAAAGTGGAAGATTGCCCAGGTATGTCCTCTCCACAAAAAGCAGGAAAATCCAATCCAGCCATTTGCCACCCCATCTGCTCGACCCCTGTCTACTCTCAATCATCAGCAAAGTGATGGAAGGCGTCCTCGATGGTGCTATTAAGTGGCAGTTATTCACCAATAATCTGCTCACTGATGCTCATTTTGGGTTCTGTCAAAACCACTCTGCTCCAGACCTCAATACAGCCGTAGTCCAACCATGGACAAAAGAGCTGAATTCCAGAGGTGAGATGAGAATCACTGCCCTTGATCTCAAGACAGCATTTGACTATCTAGACGACATTCAGGCTTGGGCTGAGGAGTGTCAAGTAAAATTTGTGCCACACAAGTGCCAGGCAATGACTGTCTCCAACAAGTGAGAGTCTAACCACCCCCTCCATAACATTAAACTGCATTAACATTGTCAAATACCCTTCCGTCAACATCCTTGGGGCCACCATTGACCAGAAACTTAACTGGACCAGCCGTGTATATACTCTGGCTACAAGCGCAGGTCAGAGGCTGGGTATTCTAACTCCCCAAAACCTTTCCACCATCTACAAGGTACAAGTCAGGTGTGCGATGGAATACTCTCCACTTGCCTGGATGAGTGCAGCTCCAACAACACTAAGCTAGACACCATCAAGGACAAAGCAGCCCGCTTGATTGGCACCCCATCCACCACCTTAAACTTTGCACCAGTGGTCGAGGCAATCACCGTGGCTGCAGTGTGTACCATTTACAAGATGCACTGCAGCAACTTGCCTAGGCTTCTTTGGCAGCACTTCCCAAACCCGTGACCGTTGCCACCTAGAAGGACAAGGGCAGCAAGCGCATGCGAACATCACCTAAGTCGCACTCCATCCTGTTCTGGAAATATATTACAGTTCCTTCATTGTCGCTGGGTCAAAATCCAGGCACTCCCTCCCTAACAGTACGATGGGAGTAGCTTCACTGCACAGACTGCAGCGGTTCAAGAAGGCGGCTCACTGCCACCTTAAGGGCAATTAGGTATAAGCCATAAATGCTGGCCTTGGCAGAGACGCCCACATCTCAGGAATGAGTTTTTAAAAAAAAAACACACACACTGGTTACAGCCTGCCAATCTGAAAATGGCCCGTTTATCCCTACTCTGTTCTCTGTCCATTAACCAATCCTCCGTCCATGCTAATGTTACCCTCACGAGCCCTTATCTTGCATAACAACCTTTTACGTGGCACCTTTTCCCTTCATCTGCCAAGCCATCTTTACGGCATTACTTAATGTTTTTTAAGTATTGTCTGGATCTGAGAACTATGCTGAAAAGTAGCCTGAGAGTAAAATGTGAGATTAATAACTTTGTTTTCTGTATACCTGGGGATAATCCATTTGTTTCTTGATGTGTTTCTGCTTTTCAGAATTGGTTCTGTTTCTCTCTTCAGTATACATCAGTTGATGCACACACAACCACGCCACCTCCCACTCCCCCAACTTGGTTTCTGTTTCTGAAATGGAATAATTACAGCTCCTCAGTTTAGTTTTTTTCTACAGTTGCTGCTGCCTTTCAAAATAATTAAAGGGTGATACCAGATGGAAAATTGTTCACCCGGTTGCTGTGCGGCACCAAAATTTTGAAGAGATAGTATCTTGTGATTTTATTTTTAGATGATTATTAATTTGTACTATGACGTTTAGGAGCATATTGTACTTCCAAATGCCCAACTTCTAAAGGGAAGCATGTGGTAGTCCAATTCAGTCTCTGGGTATTGCTTGAAAGATGCATAAAAAATGATGATAGACAAGGACCCAGTCAAGTAACGCAAGTGGAATATATAGGTTCTGCCCAATATAAGAATACAAACAACTTTAAAAAATATCCCCCTTTTTTAAATTAACAAACTAGGGAAGAAAGCTTAGAGTAGGTTTAAAAGAATAGAGTACAGATGAGGTAAATTTATGGGGCGCAAAATTGGTGGACATGCCACCCGCGGACTGCTGACATACCGTCCAAAATTGATCGAAAAATACCAACAATACCGCTCGGTGGGAAATTCATCAGTGACATACCGCAGGGTGGTATGCATACCGTCTGCCCATGCACAATGCTGACATACCGCCCAAAATTACCAAATTGATGACTTGCCACCGACATACGGCTGATCGCCCTGGAAAAGGTGGTTTTAAAGTCGATCTTTAGTTGGCGGTATGCATCCTCATCTGTCAGAATTTTTTTTATCTGCCACCCCCCACCCCCAAGTGTGTCTCTCTTTTTCTTTTTCTTTTTCTTTTTCTCTCTCTCTCTTTCTCTCACCCCCCCCCCCCCCCCCCCCCCACAGCAGTCTGTTTCCCTCTTCTTCTCTCGCTCTGCCCCCAATAGCAATGCATAGGAATGAAAAAATTATTCAACCCTTACTGCAGTTGACTTTTATTTCTTAGTGGCAATGTGATACCTCGGAATATTAAGTGGGATTTTCTCAAGCAGAGGCTTTTGTCTTGGGTCACATAGTTGCATGGTATGGTTGCTCCGTCATGACATTTGGGAATGGAGTTTCCCTGTTTAGCACAGTGCTATGGATTTGGCCTACACTGATGCACTTTTAGGTGTGATATGCGATTGGTTTAATTTGATCCTTTTTTTTTCTGTCTCACTGACAACAGCATTGGAGAAGGGGGAGCACAGTGGGTGATGGTAGCTTGTGCTTATAGTGCAAGAGGGAAGTTCTCTTAACCCCGAGACTCGAGAGATTCTCTCTGGCGTCCTTTTAAGGTATTATTTCCTTCAGATGCAAATAATAGCAACTCAATTCTAACCTTCTCAAAGTGATCAAAACAATTACATTTTAATTTGTAAGATATTAATGAATCAACATTTTTGATATGAACATATGGTCTGTATTTGGATACCGCAGCTCCAGGGCACGTGTGAAGGGAAGATAGATAATTGGAATTTGAACATCTATGCCCATCTATGGGGTAGATACTTCTGCTTTAAGATTCTAATCTCTTGGATTACATTGTGATGGTCCTGGTAAATATTCTAATTATCGAAGCTAAGTTCTACGGTGCTAAATGGTAATACTTAACTTTTTCAGATTTGTCTGACTTTGGTCTTCTCTTCCTCCTCATTCTTTTTTTAAAAAAATGTTGTAATTCAGTGTTTTAAGACGCTTGCAAACAACAGGGGCTGTTTTTCTTTAAGTTTGTGTGCGACACTGGCAAGGCCACACTTGCCCTGAAAAGGTGGTGATGGGCTGCCTTCTTCAACTGCTGCAGTCCATGTGGTGATGCTGCTCCCACAGTGTTGCTAGTTGAGGGATATTGATCCAGTGACAATGAAGACAAGACAATTATATATCCAATTCAGAATGGTGTGTGATTTGGAGGAAAAATTGGAGTTGGTGGTGTTGCTCTTGCTCTCCTTGGTGGTAGAGGTTACAGAGAAGGGAGATGCTGTCCAAGTAACCTTGGTGAGTTGCTGCAGTGCATCCTGTAAATTGGATGCACTGCCGACACGATGCATTTGTGAGGAGGGGTGGATAGTGAGTCCAGTTGTCGGGGCATCGATCAAGTGAACTGCTCTGCCGTTAATGGTGTCAAGCTTCATAGAAACATAGAAAATAGGAGCAGTCGTAGGCCATTCGACCCTTCGAGTCTGCACCGTCATTCAGTATGATCATGGCTGATCCTCTATCTCAACACCATATTCCCACTTTTTCCCCATACCTCTTGTTGCCTTTTGTTTCTAGAAATCTATCCATCTCCCTTTTAAATATATTCAGTGACTTGACCTCAACAGCTTTCTGTGGTAGAGAATTCCACAGGTTCACCACCCTCTGAGTGAAAAACTTTCTCCTCATCTTGGTCCTAAATCATAGAACATTACGGCACAGAAGGAGGCCATTCGGCCCATCGTGTCCGTGTCGGTCGAAAAAGAGCGACCCAACCTAATCCCACATTCCAGCTCTTGGTCCGTAGGCTTGTAGGTTACGGCTCTTTAAGTGCACATCCAAGTACTTTTTAAATGCAATGAGGGTTTCTGCCTCTTGCCATTCTTTCAGGCAGTGAGTTCCAGACCCCACCGCCCTCTGAGTGAAATTTATTTTTTTCTTCACCCCTCTAATCCTTCCACCAATTACTTTAAATCTATATCCCCTGGTTCTTGACCCCTTTGCTAAGGGAAACAGGTCCTTCCTATCCACTCTGTCTAGGCCCCTCATAATTTTATACACCTCAATTAAATCTCCCCTCGGCCTCCTCTGTTCCAAAGAAAACAACCCCAGCCTATCCAATTTTTCCTCATAGCTAAAATTCTTCAGTCCTGGCAACATCCTCGTAAATCTCCTCTGCATCCTCTCCAGTGCAATTGCATCTTTCCTTTAATGTAGTGACCAGAACTGTATGCTGTACTTGAACTGTGGCCTAACTAGTGTTTTATACAGTTCTAGAATAATTTCCCTGTTTTTATATTTTATGCCTTGGCTAATAAAGAAAAGCATTCCTTATGCCTTGCTATAACTACCTTATCGATCTGTTCTACCTTTAAGGATCTGTGGACATACACTCCAAGGTCCCTCTGTTCCTCCCATTTATTGTGTATTCCCTTGCCCCTCCTCAAATGCATTACCTCACACTTTTCCGGATTGAATTCCATTTTCCACTTTTCTGTCCAACTGACCCGTTCATTGATATCTTCCTACAGTCAAAAGCTCTTCTCGCTGTCAATCACGCGGCCAATTTTTGTATCATCTGCAAATTTCTTTATTCTCCCTACATTTAAGCCTAAATCATTAATATATACTATAAAAAGCAAGGGACTGAGTACTGAGCCCCGTGGAACTCCACTGGGAACAGCCTTCCAGTCGCAAAAACATCTGTCCACCATTACACTTTGCTTCCTGCCACTGAGCCAAATTTGGATCCAATTTGCCACTCTCCCTTGGGCTTTTACTTTTTGATCAGCCTGCCATGTGGGACCTGTCAAAAGCCTTGCTAAAATCAATGTAGACTACATCAAACACACTGCCCTCATCGACCCACCTTGTTACCACCTCAAAAAATTCAATCAAGTTAGTCAGACACGACCTTCCCTTAACAAATCCATGCTGACTGTCCTTGATTAATCTGTGTCGTTCTAAATGAAATGTTGTACCTCAGAATTGATTCCAATAATTTGCCCAGCACTGAGAAACTAACTGGCCTGTATTTACTTGGTTTATCCCTTCCTCCCTTTTTAAACAATAGTACAACGTTAGCAGTTCTCCAATTCACTAGCATCATTCCTGTCACCGGGGAGGATTGGAAAATGATGGTCAGAGCCTCTGCAATTTCCTCCCTTGCTGCTTTTAATAGCCTAGGATATATTTCATCCGGTCCTTGTGATTTATCTACTTTCAAAGATGCTAAACCCCTTAATACTTCCCCTCTCTCTATATTTATCCCATCTAATATTTCACTATCTTTCTCCTTAACTTCAACATCGGCATCGTCCCCTTTTGTGAAGACAGCCACAAAGTGTTCATTAAGTACCTATCCCACATCCTCCGCTTCCACACATATCATTTTGGTCCCTAATAAGCCCGACTCTTTCCTTAGTTATCCTCTTGCTCTACGTAATTATGAAACATCTTTGGGTTTTCTTTGATTCTACTTGCTGTTATTTGGTCATGCCCGCTTTTTGCTTTCCTAATTTCCTTAATTTCACTCCTACATTTTCTGTACTCTTCCAGGCTTTCTGCAATATTGAGCTCTCGATATCTGATATAAGCTTCTTGAGTATTCTTGTAGCTGTACCTAAACAGGAAAGTAGTGGGTATTCCATCACAGTCCTGTAGATGGTGAAGAGGTTTTGATGGTTAGGGGTTGAGCCACAGACTCTGCCTTTCTCCTGCAGCAGTGGTGGTGTTATGGTTAGTCGAGTTCAGCTTCTGGTCAATGGTGACCTTCAAGATCCTGATGGTGGGGAAGTTGGCAATGGTGGTACACAATTCACCAACTAAAGGAAGGAGGAGCCTCCATGAGTATCCCTATGGTCAATGTTGGTGGAGTCCAGCACACGAGTGCAAAAGAAAACGCAAGTGTTCGCAACCATCTTCAAAAGCTACATAAATGTCGTGGCGACTAGAGCATGTCAGAAGCTGGGTATTAAGCAACCCCTCTTTTCTCTCAAGTGTTTAAATGCGCTGTCGCCTCCCAAATCTGTGCCCATCTTTCCTGCAGTTCCATGTTTGAATCCCTCCGATCAGGTTTTCACCCCTTCCACAGTACTGAAATGGCCAGAGGCAAAGTTACAAATGACACCCTGAGTGACCGTAGTAAACTGTTTCTCCTCAACCTTATCTGCAGCCTTCGACACGGTTGACCACACCATCCTCCTTCAATGTCTTTCTTCGTCCAACTGGGTGGGATAATCCTTGCCTGGTTCCATTCTTGTCTATCCAGTTGTAGCCCGAGAATTACCTGCAATGGTTCCCCAAAAATCTATCCTTGATCCCCCTCCTATTTCTTATCTACATGCTGCCCTTCGATGTATGAAAATGCAACGTCAGGTTTGCTGACGACGCTCAGCATCACCCCTCTTAACCCTTCCACTGTCTGATTTGTCAAACTGCATGTCTGCCATCCAGTACTGGATGAGCAGAAATTTCTTCCAACTAAATATTGGGGGTCAAGGATAGATAGCCATTGTCTTAGGTACCCGCCACAACTCTGTTACTTAGCTATCGACGACTCCTGAGACTGAACCAGACTGTTTGCAATCTTGGTGTCATATGATGAGCTTCTGATCACATAGCTGCTTCATCACCAAGGCTACCTACGTGCACATTAGGAACATCACTCTATTCTGCCCCTGCATAAGCTCGTGCTGCTTGAAACCCTTATCCATCCCTTTGTTTCCTCTAGACTGGATATTCCAATGCTGGTCCATAAACTTGAGCTCATCTAAAATTCTGCTGCCTATATGCTAACTCTCACCAAGTTTCGTTCGTTCATCCATCACCTCTGCTCACTGACTTACATTGGCTTCTAGTTCTGCAACGCCTCCATTTAAAATTGATCATCTTTGTTTTCAAATGCTCCATGGTTGCACCCCTCCCTATCTTTCTAATCTCCTCCTACCCTAAAAGCCTTTGAAATCTCTACGCTCCTCCAATTCAGATGTCTTGCGCATCCCATATTTTAATCGCTCCACCATTGGCAGGTGTGGTTTCAGCTGTCTAGACCCTAAGCTCTGTAATGCCCTCCCTAAACCTCTCCGCCTTTCTACCTATCTCCTTCTTTGAGACGCTCCTTAAAACATAACTATTTGTCCTGATAGCTCCTCGTGTGGCTCAGTCTCAAATTTTGTTTGATAATGCTCTTGCAAAGAGCCTTGGGACGTTTTACTACATTAAAGGCACTATATAAATGCAAGCTGTTGTTGTATTCTGTGGCGAGTGGCTCACCTGCCTGCCAAAGCCACTCCGCCATCTACAAGGCACAAGTCAGGAGTGTAATGGAATACACTCCACTTGCCTGGATGATTGCAGCTTCAACAACACTCAAGAACCTCAACACCATCCCGGACAAAGTAATCGGCTTGATTGGCAGCCCATACACCATCTTAAACATCCATGTTCTTTAGTGCTGCAGTGTTCACTATCTACAGGACACACTACAGCAATTCGTCAAGATTCTTCGACAGCACCTCTGAAACCCGCAACCTCCACCCTCTAGAAGGATATGGGCAGCAGGTGCATCAGAACACAATCGTCTCCAAATTCCCCATCACAAGTCACACATCAGTTTGACTTGGACATATATCACCATTCCTTCGTCATCGCTGGGTCAAGATCCTGGAACTCCCTACCTAACCGCTTTGGGAGTACCTTCACCACATGGACTGCAGCGGTTCAAGAAGGCGGCATACCACCACCTTCTTGGGGGCAACTATGGATGGGCAAGAAATGCTGGCTATGCTAGCAAAACCATTCCCCAAGATTGAATTGAAAAGAAAGTTGAGGGGAAATGGCTCAACTTTCTCTTGTTCAGAATGGCCATTATCTGGTGTAAATTTCACTTGCACTTGTCAGCTGAAGTCTGGATGTCAAGTTGTAGACTGGCACGGGCTAATTCTTGTGATTGGTATTAGTTAGCATGTAAAATTTATAACTTAAAAAAAATTGATCCTGCGATGTTAATCTGCATCCTTATACATACAGTCAACAACTTTCCACTAATGTAATGCTTTTGGTATTTTCCAGGGTTTTTTTATACATAATATGCACTGTTTTCCTTGATTTTTTTTTTTCCCCCTGTATTTGTGTGACATTCTAATTTTGAGCTACTTTTCTATTGAAACTTAAATTTCTAAATATAAACATTGGAAACACACAAATTATAAAAGTTGGTCACCATGTATTCTACAGTCAAACTAGAACCATGCTGAAAAATAATTGTGTATCTTTAAATCCATTTTCAAAAAACGGAATTATCTGCTTTTATCAGCTTAGTTTGTACATATGGTGCAAACAACACATTACAATCAACTATTCCACACAAGTCAGCCCACTGGGATATAAATCCTGTCTCGGGAGTATAATATATCTGATATATTTGCTGCATACTTACTGTTTTTTCCATCACTGCTACCACTTCTAAGGGAAGGAGAAATCTATATCGAGTGGTCTATTGCTTTGTCTGGGCATTCATAGTTTATAAGCCAGGCTCCAATTACAGCAGTTTAAAATTAGCACAAGCTTCAAGACCTACCCAACACTTATCAACCTGCCTGCCTTGCTCAGTCAGTTGAGACTTTGCAATGTAACTTTCTGCAGCTTTTTAAGGAAGTGAACCAACTTTAAATTTGAAATTGCCATGAAATGCAGTTTTCTCACTAGGATTTTAATGGTTTGTGGAATTTTCACTAAGGCAAACTAGCTATTTTTCATCAAGATTTCAGTAAAGTATTATGATGGGCATATAAAATATCTACTTGAATTGTAGAGAAACAACCAGCAGTAGAGTTAGATTTTGTGCTTTTAAACCTGGGTTTGTCTGAGTTTGTTATGAATTGTATAACACCGGTATAAAATATTGGTGGCGGGAACAATTTGAAGTGATGAATTAAGTTTCACACAAGAACCCTATTAGACAATTTTGATGCACATTTTTTCCTACAGGTTATTGATACCCATGTGCTAAATAAGATTAGTGGCACCTCTGGCATTGATGGCTGAAGCAGCAATACTGGGGTATTGTACTGTTCCAGGCAATTCAATATTTTCCTCAGCATGTTTCTCTTCCCATTCTTTACAAAAGATTAAACGACAGTGGAAGTCTGGTCTAGGTCTTTGTTTGAAAAGCTTGGGCAAGATGAGCAGAGATTAAGCTAACCTTTTTAAGGTGTAAGTTAAAATAATATTGCACCGCACTTTAGTTATAAGTTGATGAACTTTGTTTATATTAGGACCAGTAGGAGATTCTCTGTTGAGCCTTTTTGTAAACTCAGTATCAGACATTTGATTCTAGAGAAAGATGCTAATTAATCCAATTGATTGTGGTAAAAGTATATTTGACAGCCTACTCATTCTTCTGAAACACTAACCTCCAGGCCTTAGTGCAATATTTGCATCCTTGACAGGGTTAATTTCTCCCCCCACCCCCCCCCCCCCCCCCCCTTGCTGCCAAGACTAGGTATGTGAGAGGAAAGCTAATTCATAAAAGTTAGAAGTAGCTACAATTCTTATCATCATCATAGGCAGTCCCTCCAAATCGAGGAAGACTTGCTTCCACTCTAAAAGTGAGTTCAGGTGGCTGCACAGTCCAATGTGGGAATTATTGTCTCTCAGGTGGGGCAGGCAGTGGTTGTAGGAAAGGATGAGTGGGGAGCCTGGTTTGCCGCACACTCCTTCCGCTGTCTGCGCTTGATTTCTGCATGCTCTCGGTGACCAGACTTGAGGTGCTCAGTGCCCTCCCAGATGCTGCTCCTCCATTTTGGGCAGTCTTGGGCCAGGGATTCCCAGGTGCCGGTGGGGATGTTGCATTTTATCAAAAAGGCTTTGAGGGTGTCCTTGAAATGTTTCCTCTGCCCACCTGGGGCTCGCTTGCCGTGTAGGAGTTCCGAGTAGAGAGCTTGCTTAGGGAGTCTTGTGTCAGGCATGCGGACGATGTGGCCCACCCAATGGAGCTGGTCGAGTGGTGGTCAGTGCCTCGATGCTGGGGGCGTTGGCCTGAGTGTAAACACTGACGGTGCGTCTATCCTCCCAGTGGATTTACAGGATCTTGCGGAGGCAGCGTTGGTGGTACTTCAGTGCTTTTTGAGGTACCTGCTTACATAGTCCATGTCTCAGCCATACAGGATAGCGGGTATCATTACTGCCCTGTAAACCATAAGCCAGATTTGAGGTCCTGGTCGTCGAGCACTCTCTTCCTCAGGTGACCAATGGCTGTGCTGGCACACTGGAGGTGGTGTTGGACCTCGTCGTTGATGTCGGCCTTGCCCAACTGCTCTTGATATAAATAGAGCATTTCAAGAACATGTAGGCATAGAAATCAGATTCTTCGGTGTTTGTTCTTCAATTATTAAACTTATAACAGTCTATACAACAAGGATATCTGAACCTAGTTCAGATTTGCAGATTGAAGCAGAAATGGTACTAATACTGTGAAGTTTAGTAAAGTGGTCTTGCAAAACAAGCCAGGCTTCAGATCTCTGGGATCTTCAGTGATGGGTGCCTGTGGATGAAGTTAATCCGAAAGCTAGCATGCATCTTGATTTTGCAAAAGACCTTTGATGAAGTGTTGCACAGATGACTGTTAAATAAGATTGTATCCAATGGATTAGAAGTCAAGTTTTAAGCTGGAAGGTGAATTGTTGCATTTACATAGGCAGAAAGTGGTTATTAATGGTAGCAACTCTGTGGAGCCTTGCCACTAATGCAGACGCACAGGGATTCATTTTAGGACCATTGCTCTTTGCCGTCTTTATCATTGATTTGGATGAAGCCATTGGGAGTACAGGCATTAGGTTTATCGGTGTGGCAGATGTTGTGGATAGATGCAGTACCGCTTCTGGTAATTCCAAGTATGTGTATACCATTCAAGATGACTTGCTTAAGGCTGCTGCGCTGGAAAGGGACCTGGGGTTTGCTTGAAAACATTAAACATTTATGACCAGTGCTGCAAAGCCGTAAAGAAAGTGAATAAGGTTTTAAGGTGTTTGTCAGGATAGTTAAATATTAAACTAGATATATAGTACTTGCCCATTAAAAGGCTATATTGAGTGTGGTGCTAATTTTGGTCCCCTCGCCTCTGGAGAAAGCTGATGGGAGGGCTGCCAGATGAACACCAAGTCTCAGCTCTTGGTTATCAGGATAGGCTCAAGGTATGGGGCTTTTTTCAATGGAGAAACAGACTTCAAAGAAACTGATTGAGGTCTTCAAAGTTATGAGAAGAATAGATTATGATGTAATTCTGAAAGTATTCCATTTGTCATGTGAACTGCAGTTATTACCTAATCCAATCTATCTCACAAGTTTTCTCTCATTCTTGCAAATTTAGCTCTCCTGAAATATTGCGCTAAAATTAAATTATCTCTAGTAGTAATTTGACCAAACATCTCTGGATCACTGCTAAAGATCATCAATGATTTTTTTCCCCCCAGTATTCCCTCTAACATGCAGCATGAGATGTAATAAGAACATAAGAAATAGGAACAGGAGTAGGCCATTTGGCCCCTTGCGCCTGCTGCACCATTTAATAAGATCATGGCTGATCTGATCTTGGGCTCAGCTCCACTTCCCTGCCCGCTCCCCATAACCCTTCACTCCCTTAATCGTTCAAAGATGTGTCTATCTCCACCTTACAATGACCCAGCCTCCACAGCTCTCTGGGGCAGAGAATTCCACAGATTTACGACCGAGAAGAAATTCCTCCTCATCTCAGTTCGAAATAGGCGACCCCTTATTCTGAAACTATGCCCCCTAGTTCTAGATTCCCCCACAAGTGGAAACATATTCTCTGCATCTACCTTGTTGAGCCCCCTCAGTATCTTATGTTTCAATAAGATCACCTCTCATCTAAACTCCAATGAGTATAGGCCCAATCGTTCTTCACAAGTCAACCCCATCATCTCAGGAATCAACCTAGTGAACCTTCTCTGAACCAGCTCCAATGCAAGTATATTCCTCCTTAAATGAGACCAAAACTATATGCAGTACTCTAGGTGTGGTCTCGCCAATACCCTGTAGCAAGACTTCCCTGCTTTTATACTCCATCCCCCTTGCAATAAAGGCCAACATTCCATTTTCCTTCCTGATTACTTGCTGTATCTGCATACTAACTTTTTGTGTTTCATGCAAGGTAATTATTATTATCCACAGCCCTCAATATTTGGCTGACCCCTATCAGACCACTTAATAATTTGTTAACATTCCCCAATTACACATTCACTGCATTGTTCTGTAGTTTTTTTTACAAAGTACATCATTCTGGTCAGCACCCTAACCTGGGGTCTATAAAAAGCAATAAAGAAAGAACTATTATTTACATAGCACCTTGCACAATTTCAAGATGTCCCAAAGCACTTCATAGCCAATTAAGTACATTTGAAATGTAGTCATTGTTGTCTGGAAACACAGCAGTCAATTTGAGCACAAGGTCCCACAAGCATTAATGAGAGAAATGACCAGACAATCCTTGTTTTTGTGATGTTGCTTGAGAGGTAAATGTTGGCATGACACTGACTGAACTTTGAAAAGTACCATGGGATCTTTTGATTCCATCTGAGGGTAGATGTGTCACCTGTGATTTAACGTCTACCTGACAGACTACTTCTCCAATGTTGCAGCTCTCCCTCAGTACTGCAGTGGAATATCAGCCTAGATTATATGCTCAAATTTCAAGTGGGACTTGAACCTGCAACCTTTTAACTCAGTTGAAAGTGCTACCACTGAGCCAAGGTTGACACCCGGTCAATTAACACTTCCTGCTGTTCAGTATTGCCTCTCTCAATAACCATTAAATATTTCAGAGCTACACTCCCTTCTCAATATTTTGGGTCAATCTCTCAGCTTTCTACTAATTCAGATCATCATCTCTGAAAGGCTTGCTTTCACTTGAAAATATTCACCAATTGTCCACGTGGGTGAGCTTTTCCTTTCTGCACCGATACTCCAACCACTCATGTGGGCCAACAATCCTGGTATTGCCCTCTGACAATCCTGCAATGGCAGGTAAAAGGCCGAGGGTCTCTATTCTGGCATCTTTATTTGTCAATAATGTAATCTGTTTTCCTATAAGCGAATACACTTTTTATCCATAATATTGGTTCCAAGATGTAAGGCAGCAATGGTTCACCTTGCTCTCATTTTATTAAGTTGCCCATCCTGCTATGAATATCCTCAAACCTAGCACATGACTGACTAGAAATACTATGACTTTTCTCATGAAAAGGAACATTCCCTTTAGAATTTTTAGGATGTGTGCTTCTAGAAAACACTGGAAAGATGTTTTGAAAATTAATTTAAAATTAATAAGTGCACCTAATTGGAGGTACTGTATTGTCAAGTAAAGTGAATCATATGCACTGATTTTACAAGCACTGAATGTTTTAGTGGCAATTTAAGTGAAAACCTATACATAAACTGTAATGCCAGCATTTTCTGTAAACCGGGGGGAAAGCTGAATTTATTTGATGCATGAGGCATATATACAAAATGTACACTATATTTACTGTGTGCTTGTTCTTTGAGGTTGATTCATAAATAACTAGTTTAGAAGTTAATTTCAAATCTTATATATTCACGTTACATGATAAGTGAAGCAGGCCCTATTCAACATTGCAGAGCTTGTTTTCTGATGGTTTGAATCAGTTTGCTCAATGTAGAAATAGAAAATAAATCTAGGGTAACTCGTACTTTCAAGCTTATTCTTGATTTTATAATTGCGTTTTTCATACTACCTTTTAAGGTGATGGCTGTCTTACTTTTCTACGGTTTGTATTTTGAAAGAGAAAGGAGAAGTATTGACAGTCTGATTCACAGCACTACCTGTATAAAGAGATTTTCAAAATATAAAAGGTTTTGAGGATAATCAATTATTTTAATTTTTGGGTGAATTGATAGCGCCACAGACTCGAGATTGTTACCAGAAGGAGGATATTGGAACAACTTTGCCCAGATTTTGATATTGGAACATGGAATGGTTTGCTGCAAGCAGCTAATTAGGTGATTAAAACTGTTAAAGAAGAAAATAACTTGTATTTAAATTGTGCCTTTCACAATCTCAAAATGCCCTGAAGCACCTCACCAATGAAGTATTTTTGAAGTGTAGTCACTGTTGTAATGTAGTAAAATTACACAGTAATTTGATCAGTGAGCAGAAGAACAAAAAGTGGTAGAGAAGAGACACAGAAATGGGATTTGAATAATTTCAGTTAAAAAGCTGGTGGTGTACAAGGTACATTGGGCCAAATGGCAGCCTCCCGTGTAGTAACTTCTTTGTTCTACAAGAGTATAAATATATAATATATGGGCTATGTCTTTCACAGTCAGTTCCAGGAGACTCATGCCATGAGAACTCTAAACAAAGTGTCTTATGAGCGCATTGGCTTTTCTTATGGCTTGTTTAAATAAGAAAAACATAGGTAGTAATACATCTTTCGATAAGTATGTTTAGGCTACTGTATGTGCCTACTCTGCTTTGCGTTGTTGATTTTCATATGCTGCCATCCCAGTCACAGCAAAGCCTCGTTTCCCAACCTCAACCCAGGAATGCCTCTGCCTGCCTCAGGCCCCAGACTTTGCTGCTTTCAGTTGGCAGGTTATAGAATACTCTGGTTGCTGTATATCTGATTCAACTTGTCTCTTGCATCCTGTTCTAGCTTCCAATATACCCAGTTCACCTCCCCTTGTTTCATTTCCTAGTTTGCACCGTATAGAGCAGTCTATGATAGCAATGCCACTTGAGGTGGACCATTAATATTTTCGAAGCAATTCATCATGCTTTAAGATTCTACTGGAGTTCTTTGAGGAGGTAACAAAATTTGCAGCTGAGACTTAGTTGAAGGCTGTAATTGGATACTGATAAAATGCCTCTAATTGGATTGATTGTAAGTTAGCTGCTTGGATTGAAAATGGTCTTGACAATAGTTTTTAAAAAAAACACATGGTGATAATGGACAAGAGAAGAGGAGAGTAAAGGCAATGATTAGGAAGTTGGTCTATTTTACATTGTTTGCAAACAAATAAAGACCAACATATAATCTCATGTACAGCTATATTATTTGGTGACTATCATTTAAAGGAGATTGATTAACAGCAACTTGCATTTATGTATGTACCTTTTTTAATGTATTCAAATGTCCCACGGTGCTGTGTAAGGGGCCTAAGGAAAAGGGACATTGAGCCTGAGAAGGGGTGGTGAAAATTGAGTCAAAGTAAGTTTTAAAGAGGTTGTCAAAGGTGGCTTGCTGAATGGGCTTAGTGGATTTAAAAGTCGTCATCATCATAGGCAGTCCCTTGGAATCGAGGAAGACTTGCTTCCACTCTTAGCATGAGTTCTTAGGTGGCTGTGCAGTCCAATACGAGAACCACAGTCTCTGTCACAGGTGGGACAAACAGTGGTTGAAGGAAAGGGTGGGCGAAGAGTCTGGTTTGCCGCACGCTCCTGCTGCCTGCGCTTGTTTTCTGCATGCTCTCGGCGACTAGACTCTAGCTCAGTGCCCTCCCGGATGCACTTCCTCCACTTAGGGCGGTCTTTGGCCAGGGACTCCCAGGTGTCAGTGGGGATGTCGCACTTTATCCGGGAGGCTTTGAGGGTATCCTTGTAATGTTTCCACTGCCCACCTTTGGCTCATTTGCCATGGACGAGTTTCGAGTAGAGCGCGTGCTTTGCGAGTCTCGTGTCTGGCATGCGAACTATGTGGCCTGCCCAGCGGAGCTGATCAAGTGTGGTCAGTGCTTCAATATTGGGGATGTTGGCCTGGAAGAGAACGCTAACGTTGGTGCGTCTGTCCTCCCAGGGGATTTGTAGGATCTTGCGGAGACATCGTTGGCGGTATTTCTCCAGCGACTTGCGGTGTCTACTGTACATGGTCCATGTTTCTGAGCCATACAGGAGGGCGGGTATCACCACGACCCTGTACACCATGAGCTTGGTGACAGTTTTGAGGGCCTGGTCTTCAAACATTCTAGGATCTACGTAGTAGGACCTACATGGATGATTTATTGGACATGTCATTCTTAATTTCTGAAGTCTGTCTTCATAATTTTTGAGTTTTTACCCATGTCAACTCCCTCAGGAGATAAATATGATGTAGTGAGAGAATCCATGATTTTTTGAATGGCATGGAATGGACCAAGCAGGCTATTGTAATTTCATGCTTGTGTTGCATTCCTTCAGGATGGGCTTAAACCTGGCCCTTTTATGTCCTCTGCCCCACCTCCCCATTGCACAGAAAAGAAGCACTGTCACATTGAGGCTCTATTGTTGGGTAGGAGTAGAGAAAGGTTTGAAGGATGGTAGTAGAAAATCTATGAAGCATTAGTCCTTGCACAGGAATGAATCTTGCAACTAATAGAACAGGATTCAAATATACTGGCTTAGGGGTGTTGGGGTTTTAATAGTGGGCTGTGGTGACGCTCCAAAATACTTTGAAGCTCATAACACTAAACGGAAGCGGGGTTTGGGTCTTGTGGACAAGTTGAGTTCGAGGTGGGAAAGAAATTAGAGAGATGAAGGTTCGAGGGAGGGCCTGGGGAAGGCTTGGTTTGGCAGGCAAGTGGAGGATGGGACGGCAGCTGAACAGATTAAGTAAAAATTGAGGGGGCAAGAAGAGGAGTTTAAGGATACTTCTGGTAGTGCAGCAGAGACTGGGGGAGGGGGAGAGATTATTTTCTCTCCAGGCTGATCCTCGAGTAGTGGGAGGTATTTGCAGAGAATGTGGCCCAGTAGTGCTTGATGTAGTTCAGCCATATTTGATGAAAGATGTTTGGTAATTCTGGAAAGTTGGTACTCATTCTACTTGTACAGTAACCAACTCTTGGGTTCACTTGGAGAATTATTCTCTGCCAGGTAGTGGTTTGGAGTAATATGCATTATTTCATTAACTGTTCAAATAGTCTGCTTTGGTGCTGCAACCCACCAAGCTGCTCTGAAGATGTAAGCCCTTTTTCACAATTTTTGGTATACTTCTGTTTGGTGTGGAGATTGATTGAGGAAGACTTGCCTGCCTTAGAGAAGGTACCCTTTGAAAGAAATGCAGCTTCTACATGAGGAGCTTTCTCCCAGCCAGCACTTATAATCTGCTCTTGGTTTCTCTATTTTGCCTCTTCTAGAAAAAGAATATAGGTGTGGTCCAGAATGCGGTCTTTTGTAGCAGAGTAGGAGATGTTCATCCCATAAGGCTTATCTTTTTGATAAATGATCCTTTTTGGCAATTATGATATCCCATTTCAAAAATGAGGAAGACCTAACTAAAAGGAAATGCATCATCTAACACTTTAGGGGAAGTGAAGAGAGGGAAAGAGTTTCAACATTTGTGAATTTAGCACACTTCAGACATGAGTGAATACATAAGCATGTAATTCCAATCTTACCCATGTTTATTTTAGGCATATGTTGGCCATGTAAGGCCAGCAATTATGCAGTTGCATAGGCTAGATAAATTTCTGGTCTTTAAGTCTATAATCCAAACAAGTTTAAAATTAAAAGGCTTTTTCCAAAAAAACATTATTGAGCTTTTAAGTAAATGGCAACTATTGGTTGTCTGGGGAACATAACTTATTCCACGTTAAAATAGACTTCATAACTTTTGAGTTATATGGCCTTTTTCATTCAATGATTTATACAAGATTCAATAGTTGCTTATTGAATATTTGAAGAAGCTCCATGACGAAAAGATTCTGCTTCACAGGAACAAATCCAATATCACCAAGAATAAAATGTAAGAGAAAATTGGTTCTCGTCTTCATTGTCCCTTTGGGTAATCTGTTGAATTCCATTGTTCTTGGAGAATTACTGTTAATATAAGTATATATTTAAGTTTTTAGTTAAATGGTTCAGAAGTTTATTGCTCAAACAGTTGGGGAGGAGGGGGTGAGATAAGCTGGGAAAATGTCATGCCAATTCACATTTCTGATAGCCATGAGACGTATGTTTTTCATTAGTCCTGATTTGTTTCTGAATCTCTCAAACCCTGAGAACGCAAGATTTTCACCGTTATCCATTGCCAGCATTGTTTGAATCTGCTTATGGTACAGTTACAACATTTACAAAACCATTACTTTACGTCTTCTAAGTTTTAAAATCTAAACCTTGTATCCATCTAAATATATTTGCTTTGGAACTCTGAAATGGTTAGTTTCCATCATATTAAAGATGTACTGTAATTGGCCATTGGTGTTTTCCCTGTTTTATTTGAAACAGGTAGGACTGCACTAACTTTTTTTCTGTACATATTGGGGAAAAAAAAACAACTTTGAACTTTATTAAAATCATCTCACGGCCACTTAGCTTTGTTCCTCAAGATTACTGTGTATGATCAGTACTTTTTAAACAAATTTGATCTAATTTGTTATAGACAAATGATGTGATGTACTGGAGTGTGGCTGATACATTGGTTTAAATTTGAGTACTTATTTTTGCAAATTTTTGCTATTTTAGTTTCATGAGCACTAAGTTTCTCTAAATCAGTCAAGCCATTTTAAAAATCTTTTTCTTCTGAATGAACAGTCAAAAGCTGGCAAAACTAAGGTTTCAGAAAAAAATACCTTCTGTAATTTGACTAAAATGGAAGATTTGATCTTGGAGCAATCTGATTGCCAGGTGGAGGAAGTATTAATGATGGCATTGTAGAGCTAAATCGGAGCGCATATGCTATGACGTGTGTTAAGCATACAGAATAATCAGAATGATGTATTATTGTAGTGCTGTAGAGATAAACGTTTCAAAATTGATAGATTTTGCACACCTGTATTGCTCCCAAACCAGCCCCAAAATGGAACAATATTGGTCTTAAGCTGAATGCCCCTTTAGTGAAAGAGTAGCAGCTTGTTTTTCTGAAAGGTGAGAACCAGATTCTTGCTTTGTTTTTTCAGTGTGTACACATTCTTCTGCACTACATATTTTCTAAAGTAAGGAGTTCAGGTTAAATATATGAAGTCATTCTACTTATTTTTTTTCTTTTTCCTCTCCTCCTGAAGATTCAGAATGGGAAGAGATATATGGTATGTGTATATTTATGGTCTGTTTGCCCATTGCCTTGATTTTTGTGTTTGCTGTTTGTGTGAAGATGGTGGTTTTATAGTTTTATATTTTTGCCCCCAGTGCATTCGTTTTCTGTTGCATGTTTAATGGCATTCAAAACAGTATGCGAAGTACATTCCAATTCTAAATTCAAGAAATATAAGCAATGAGTTACTAGTAGCATGTGCTTTTATAGCCAAGCTATTTTCAAGTTTGAGGTAACATCTTTAGTCATCTTTTTAATATGGAAGTTAATTCCTTCATTTCATATTCCTCTTGTAGTTTTCAACTTTGATCACAAATATCCGGATAGTGGCAGAATTTTTTGACTTCCTGGATGAATGATTTGAGATAATATTGGAGGAGGTTCTATGACACTGCATATTACACACTGTTTTGGTGTACCATGATGTTCAAAAACATTTGACTTGATATAAAATGCATGTTACTTTCTTTTAGTTGAACAGCAAGCAAGATAATCTGTCTGCTTGATGCAATTATCTTAAGACCATGCTTTTAGAAAAAAAACACTTGTGATTGGAGCTTAAGGATTTACCATGTATCGCATGTTTTGACTCCGTGATTTTAAAAAAAGATTAATTTTTCAATGGCTTGTGCTGTAGATACTTTGGTCAAAGCTCTAACTTGTTAGGTAGCATTATAAAACCTTAAAACATTTCAAAATGTAATGGTTCCTTGAGGTGTAAGTGTTTGAATTGTTTCTGTGGCATGGTGGGTTAGGTATGAATTATGCTTTCCTAAATATGCCTTTATGGTAGGACTATTTAATTTAAATTAGTTATGTGTTTGCTGAAGCATGCCTTTTTGAAAACAAAAATGGAGTGCAAATGCCTGAGTTTATTTTAATTTCATAATTTATGAAGTATTTTCTCTTCCTGTCTGTACCTTTTTCACTTAATGCGTTATTTTTTTTTCTTTTTCACTGGTTGGCATTTTTGTCAGTTTTCCTTAGTGAGCAATATAATCTACACTAACACTTGTGCGCCATGAATAAAACTAGGCGGATCCTTTTAAATTGGATACTGTTACTGATCAAATGAATAAACTTTTTTTCTCTCTCGTCACTGGACTGGTATAGTTTATTATTACTGACCTGATTATTTAGTTCCTTTTATGTGTGTAAACCTTTAGTGGTTATCAGTGACGTGATTCAATCTGAGTAATCCACACATCTCTACAGTCCACCAATGCTGATGCATTGTCATCTGACTCGAGACTACTTGATAATTTGAAGCAAATTTTATTTCAGCTGGGACAGACAGATTTGAGGCTGGACAACTCTGACACACACAATTGTAACTATATGGCTGAAGATTATTGCAGTAGTCACTAAATGTTGGTATAAAGAAAACAGCATTCCAGGATTTGAATCAGAGGCCATCAAGCATTAGTGTTTTGCAGGACACTAGGCACAGTTACCAGTTGAACTGTTTTAATACCTGTAGAATAGTGTCATTTTAAGTACCTGTTTAATGAGAGCTCTGCCAGTTACCATTTTTGAACTATAGAATTTATTTATTTGACAAAGAAAACAACAACTTCTTTTACATTTTGTTGATGGTCCACCTAACATTCTGGCTAAGTACTTTTTTTAAGAGGCATGTACAGACCCATCAATCCAAAAGTTACAATACATGCTCTTGGAGCTCTGCATTGCATTTTGTTCTTTTAAAGCGTGGCCGGAGAATGTATGCCAAGTGTTGCAAAGTATCCTCTTGCAGTATGTTGTTTATCATGGGTGTTGGTGAGGTTGGCCTGTTTGGAGATTAATTCTATCTCTCCTTCCCCTTGCCCCAGTGTTTTTTTTGCTGAAGGATGAAAATAGCAGGTCTGTTCAGAGAGTGTCAGCAGTTTAATGAATACCTATGAGAAGGACTGATCAACCATGATCTTGAATGGTGGAGCAGGCTCGAGGGGCCAAATGGTCTACTCCTGCTTCTATTTCTTGCATTCTAACTGCACTGGTTCTTTTGCCTGATGTCTCCATTTTGCAGAATTAAATGGACCTACAAAGGGCTCAATGGAAGAGCCTGGTGAAAATATAAATTGAAGATTGTTAACTTTTCATGCTGTTAATTCGTAGTTACATTTCTTTTAAGATTTTATTTTTATCAGCTATCCACTCCAGATCCAAATTGTTGTTTGGTTTAACCTTTAATTTTATTCCCTGCTTCTGCCTTCCAATAAAATGATTGGGAAAGGGAAAAAAAATTCAAAGGAATGGGCAAAAATATAAGCTAATAATGAAAAAATGTATTCTAATCACACTCGACCTTTCCTCCCTAAAATATTACTAGGGAAACAATCCCTCAGTAACAAGTGGTGATAAATCACCTATAGTTTTCACACACTCGCAAATATAATTCCTAAGACTGCACATGTTGGCTGCCATGTTTCCCTATATTACAACAGTGATTACACTTCAAAAGTACTACTTTGGTTGTGTAGCTCTTTGGGGTGTCCCGAAGACAGCAAAGATACATGTTCCATTTTTCTTTCTTCCATATAAGGAATGGAAGTATACAATTAATGAAAGGCACTGAATGATGTAGATGAATGTATCTAAAGGTTTCAAATACATAATTGCCTGAAAGTGAGTGCATAGGCAGATAAAGCCATGAAAGCAACCCTACAGAATTTTGAGTGAAGCATAGAGCACAAGAATAAAGAAGTAGTGATGAGTTTATACAAAACACTGGTTGAACCACAGTACTGTGCAGTTTTGAGGTTCTCCAGCACCCCCCCCCCCACAAATTCTAGGAAAGACATTAAAGGCATAGCATAGTGTGTACAACATAGATTCACCAAGGTAATGTCAGTGATGGGGAAGCTATAGTTATGAAGAGAGGTTTGAGATACTGGGATTATTTCCACTAGAGCAGAGAAGGCTGATGAGATTTAATAGATGTATTTAAAATTATAAAAAGTTTTGATCGTGAAGAGAGAGACACTTTTGTTTGATTGTCGAGTCAGTGATGAGGTGTTAACAATTTGATTTAAAAAAAAAAACTGGCTTGATGGTGCTCAAGGAGCAAATGATGTGCTGGGCCATGAGGTTACTGGTTGCAGTGATAAACCATTCCGCTGATGTGCAGTGCTCCTGGATGCCAAGTTTAGATCTGTCCTTAGTCTGTTCCACTTAGCATGGTGGTAGTGCTGCACTACCCAGAACTACTCCTGTGGAGACGAGACATTTGTCTTCACAACGACCATGCTGTGTGGTTGTCACTTTAGGGAGTGCTCTCATGGAGAGGTGTGTCTGTCACTGGTAGGTTGGTAAGCATGAGGTGAAGTAGGTTGCTTCCTATTGGTTCCCTCACCACCTGACGCTGACCCAACCGTGCAGCTATGTCCTTTTGAATTCGATCAGCTTTTTTGCCACAGGTGGTGTTGAGGCAGACAAATGCTTCTTTTTAAAGGGAAATTTGCTAAATATTTGAAGCCGGGGTAGATACAAGCCTATGGGGGAGGACAGCAGGGATTAGTTTTGGATTAATTTAGCTAAGACCACACTAATGGCCCATAAGGCTGCCCCTGTGATGTAAAATTGTATGGTTCTATATCCTCCCATTGAGATCTTGAGCAGACTGAAAAAGCATCATCCACATGTTCTCATGGTATTTTCAGTGGGAATAGAAAGTACAAATGCTGTTGGTCTCTTGCTAACAGTCAACAAACAAATAAAATTATTTATCAAAAAATGTAAAATTAATGGAAATTCACAAATTAGATCAGATGTAGTAAAATGCAATTGTCAATATTTTGAAAGGTAATATTGATGTCAACTTAGTAAACTTAAAACTAAACTATTTTCTGGTACTTGTGTCCAGTTATTTATCATCTATCCAAGTGTAATGCAATTTTAAAAGATGATCTGAAATATCCTTTTCACATTTTTAAACTTTGCCAACTATAAATTATCCTGTTTTTTTTTAAAAGAATGCTTTCTTGCCAATTTCTCATCTTTGTATTAACGTCTTGTGGTTATGGTTCCATTGCTGCCAGTCATCCTTGATGTGTAGTGCTTCAGGTTACATGGCTGCAGGGAAATCTCATGAACTATCTATCCTGGCGTTGATACATGCGCATTTCCAGCAGGAGTTCTTGTACAGTAATCAGCATTGGGAAACCTGACTGATGTTCCCTTCTCCAACCCAGGGATACTGAGTTTAATTTTGGCACCATTCTGCTGCCCTGGCTGGGATCAGCTGACTCAGAACAGTGGGAATGGAACCTGGGAACCAGGGTGACTGTGCCACAGGCACTCGTGGGATAAATTCACTGAACCATCACGAATGGGCTACCCTAGAAATATCTCTAAATGGATACCAACAGTGTTTACTGTCATTTAAAACGGTAATGTCAGAAAACTGTTTTGTATCCATAACTTGTTTTAGCTCAAGCGCATACCCATACCTCCACATTCCTATTGGGATTAATTTTGTCTTGTAGCTAAAAATGTCAGTAATCGAAGATTGGGTTCAGATCTGGAAACAGTCCACCTGTTTGTGGGGAGGGAAGTAAAGAAGACATTTTTCTCTCATGGGATGTAAGGACATTTTTATACCTGGGATGTTTGGAGTTAAGACAGGTTGGGCACAATGGAGGAATTTTTATAATTCAAGTGTCCAAAGCTGTACTGGGATCGTTTGATGCAGATAATAGGTATCAATTTTAGGGTAGAAACGCCTTGAATCTTCATTTGTCCAGTGTGCTCTGAAGCAGAAAATTAAACTCAAACTTCAGTTGACCCAGCAACTGTGCTAGACGTGGAATTAATTCCTTTGTTTTGGGGTTACAAAGATTGCTTGGTTGAAATTGAGATTTTTTGCAAACGGCCATTTTTTGATCCCAGATAGCTTTATGGTGGTTTAGTTTGAAAAGCTGTAAACTCCTTGCATCTGCTCACAGCTACTCTCAGTGCAGGGTTTTCCTGACGTAAATTCATGAACAGAAAATGTTTAGCATATTCCTCCCTTGCATATAAATGCAATAAATTCTGAGAGTTGTCATTGAGTATTTTCATTGACTATAAGTAGTATGTAAAATAGTTCTGTATAAATTGAGCATTGCTCATAATTCATCTTTTTAATGCATTCTAATTGTGGGTATGTTCATCATCCTGAAAGTTCTTTTTAGTATTAGTTAGAACTCGAGGGCTGGTACACCACCTTTTCCTAAACAGCATTTTGAATCGTCCAGTGGGAGGTTACTTTTGTGTCTGACTCTCAGCTGCTGCAACCATTACAAAATTAGAAATCTGTTTTGGTAAAGTTACCTCACCACTTGGGGCCAACAGGCAAATAGACAATGTTATGCTATTTCTGATCCTCCCAACTTGCTAAATGGGATCTGAAGCCAGGAATGTGTTAGTGCATAGTCATAACACTGCAAAATTGATCTTTGTAGTATTTACAATGCTAATGGGTTATGATTCTGTCGCTCTAAACAAGTAATGAGTAAATTGATCAAAATACTGCTTTTAGACTGAGTACTGAGTGAAATCTAATGAAACTAATAATTTTATTCAATGGTTTGCTCCACCCTTTGAGTTCTAATATAAAAGAAAATGAATTGATTTGTAATCCATAATCATTTTTGACATTGCATGAGTAGGCAGTAGAAACATTGGATTTGGTATTGTTTCAGGTCTAGAACTAGATGTTAATTTGCTTTGAGGATGTTAATTTGAGGAGCTCATGGACGACTTTGTCTCAAAGATTGAAGCCATCCGATCAGTTGCCTCTGTGAGTTCCCTTCCTTCACCTAGCCCACAGGGCCAAACTTCATCTGACACTCCCACCTGCCCTCGCCCTAAACTCTCATCTTTCTCTAGTTTCTCTTTGATCTCCCCTCTTGATCTCTCCAAGCTCATCTTGTCCATGAGACCACTTCCTGCTCTCTTGACCCTATTCCCATTAAACTGCTGACCACCCAACTTCCTTTTTTGGCTCTCATGTTAGCCGACATTGTTAATGGTTCTTTCTCCTCAGGTACTGTTCCCCCTCTCCTTCAAACCTGTTGTCATCACGCCTTTCCTCAAAAAACCAACCCTTGATCCCACTTTGCTTGCTAGCTATCACCCCATCTCCACCCTCCCTTTCCTGTCTAAAGTACTTGAATGTGTTGTCACCTCCAAAATCCGTGACCATCTTTCCATAAATTCAATGTTTGAATCCCTTCAATCTGGTTTTCGCCCCTGCCACAAATTCATCAAAGTCACAAATGACATCCTTTGTGAGTGTGACAAAGGCAAACTATCCCACTCTGTCCTCCTGGACCTGTCTGCAGCCTTTGCACAGTTGACCACTCCATCCTCTTCCAACGCCTCTCCACCATCGTCCAGCTGGGTGGGACAGCACTCGTCTAGTTCCATTCTTATCTATCTAATCATAGCCAGAAAATCTCCTGCAATGGCTTCTCTTCCCACTCCTGCATAGTTACCTCTGGTATCCCACAAGGATCTATCCTTGGCCCCCTCTTATTTCTCCCCTATATGCTGCCCCTTGGCGATATCATCAAAAACACGAAGTCAGTTTCCACATGTACGCTAATGACGCCCAACTCTACCACTCCTCCACTTTTCTTGACCCCTCCATGGTCTCTAAATTATTGTCAGACTGCTTGTCTGACATCCAGTACTGGATGAGCAGGAATTTTCTCCAATTAAATATTGGGAAGACCAAAGCCATTACTTTTGGTTCCCGCACAAATTGCGTTCCCGAACCACTGACTCCATCCCTCTTCCTAGCATCAATCAGGGTGAACAAGACTGTTCGAAACCTAGGTGTCATATTTGACCCTGAAATGAGTTTCCAGCCGCATATCCGCGGCATAACTAAAACTGCCTTTTTCCACCTCTGTAACATTGCCTGCCTCAGTTCTTCTGCTGCTGAAACCCTCAGTCATGCCTTTGTTACCTTTAGACTTGACTACTCCAACTCACTCCTGCCTGGCCTCCCACATTCTACACTACATAAATTTGAGGTCATCCAAAACTCAGCAGCCCGTGTCGCAACTTGCACCAAGTCCCAATCACCCATCACCCATGTGCTTTCTGACCTACGTTGGCTCCAGGTTAAACAATGCCTCGATTTTTCAAAATTCTCATCCTTTTTACAAATCATTCCATGGCCTTGCCCCTCCCTATCTCTGTAATCTTTTTCAGCCTCACAACCCCACAAGATGTCTGCACTCCTTGAACATCCCTCATTATAATTGCTCAACCATCGGTGGCCATGCCTTCAGCTGTTTGGGTCCTAAGCTCTGGAACTTCCTCCCTAAACCTCTCCCCCTCTCTACCTCTTTCCTCCTTTAGGACGCTCTTTAAAACCTACCTCTTTATCCAAGCTTTTGGTCATCCGCTTTTGTGGCTCAGTGTCAAATTTATCTGTTTTGCCTTGTAACACATGTGAAGTGCATTGGGACATTTTACTACGTTAAAGGCGCTATATAAATACAAGTTGTTATTTTCACTGCTGAGATTATCTATTTATGGAAGTAGCAGAATGTTGCTGCATTTTTTGCCAAGTTACTTCAAGCCTGAGAACAGCTTCAGTTGACTGTTTATTACAGTTATGTTTGGATAGCAGCATTGAAAGTTATAGTACTATACAATGGCCCATCTGGTAGATCTAATGAAGAAAAAGAGATGTCCATGCCAGAAAGATCTAGTTTGAAATGGATTGATTGATACCCGTACGCCTCCAATTATAATTTCTCATTCGTATTTAAATTCTTTCATGGCCTGGCCCCACACTAACCTTTGGCGGTTCTACACCTCCCTCCTCCCCCCCCCCCCGCTCCCTCAAACCTTTCCGAACTTGACATTCCTCCAACCCTGGCCTTTTGTGCATCACCGTCGGCCGTGCCTTCACCCATCTCGCCTCCGCGTTCTGGAATTATTTTCCTAAATCCCTCTGCCTTTCCACTTCCCTACCTTTTTTAACGTCTTGCTTAATACTCACCTCTTTGACCAAACTTTGTATCACCCTTCCTAATATCTCCTCCTTTGGCTTGACCTCCGTTTTATTTCAGAATACACCTGTGAGGTACCTTGGGACATTAAAGTGTTAAATAAATGCAAGTTGTTGTGCTGTGAATGATGCTGAATTTGACAGGATCCAAGCTGGATTGTGGTGGTTTTACCAGTGCTGGTACATAATTCACTGCAGCTGTCCTAAACTTTTTTGCGACCCATTTTCAGTAGATAGCACAGAACTGATCATTTGTCGCTAGTTTTGCTCATGTCCTGGTTATATCATTGTGTTGAGATTCAGGGCTGCACTGACAATTTGCATTCTGTAACTAAAACTAGTGTAACTAATATGCCATACAAGCAATCATCTTGGTAAAAACTGCCACAATAAAGCTTTGGACTGCCCATACTATAATTGCAAGCTGATTTTAGGCAACTAGATTATGCACTGCATTATTTTCTGATCTTTTTTGTCATCGTGATGCTGCATGGTCCATTTTGTATGCACACTATAAAGTTTGAAGGGAGTGGTGCAATTTAATTCTGACCTTGACTGACATAACTTGCATAATTGTTTTTGTTCCTGTGGAAACTTCTTGTGCTCAATGTTTTTTCGAGTACAAATGAAAATCCTAAGTGGCATTTATACCTATTGGTAAACTTAAGTTATAAGAAAAATTGTCTTCAAGCTGTCTCATGCATGCTTTTTATCTCCATGTACTGTGGGATACTTTTTGGGTGTTCAGGAAAAAATGTTAAGCAGAAGGTGCTGTATATTCAGACACCACATGTAGTTTTGTACATTGGCGGAAACTTGAATGGAGAGTATTAAAATAGAAAAGTCTAAAGCCAGTCCTCACTAAATTTCTTGTGGCTGGGTTGGTGGGAAGAGAAAAAGGGAATTGAAGCTTTCCCCTTTCCCTTAAGTGAATTAGAGGTTAATGAGCTTTGCAAACTGATTGACCTCCCTGGTTTATGCACCCTGAAACTCTTCCCTCTTCTCCATCTCCCCCCCACCCCCCCCCCCCCCCTCCCCAAAATAAATCCTGTTTGGAGGTTGGATTACATCAGAGCCAAGAATTCTGTAGATGTCTTTTCTGGGCAGAATTTTGTTAATTTGTTGACTGAGTTCGGTGATGCCCAAAGCTTGATAGCATGTTGGGTGTGGCTTTGCCTGTGAGTCAAAGATCTGAGCACATAATCGAGGCTGACAGCTCAGTGTAGTACTGCGGGAACATAGAAACAGGAGTAGGCCATTGCACCTTTCAAGCCTGTTCTGCACGTGTTTTGGCTGAGATGTTAAATCAAGGACCTGTCTACCCCCTCAAGTGGATGTAAAAAATCCCATGGCACTATTTTGAAGAAAAGCAGGAGAGTTCTCTTGGCCAATATTTATCCCTCAACTAACAGATTATCTGGTCATATTCTCATTGCTGTTTGTTAGAGCGGTGTGCAAATTGCCTGCTGCATTACAACAGTGGCTACTTCAAAACTATTTTGTTGGCTGTGTGAAGTGTTTTGGTACGTCCTGAGATCGTGGAAGAAGTTTGTTCTTTGTCTGTAAATGCTCGGTTTTATTTGCTTACTGCAGCGTGGAGTTTACTCACACGATTGATACTTTGTCAAATGATAACTTGTACGGTGTTCTGTCATTTTAAAAGGACTGGCATGTTTTACTTTACATGGGTATCTTATTTTATTTTTAGTACATGTGGTGGAAAGGGTCTGTCCAAAGGCTGCTGTTCTGCATCATTAGACTTGTTCCATCACCTAAGAATGTTTAGTTTAAGATCTATTAATTTATCAGTGTGTTTGGGTGAAGGCTGTGGTGTCTCATCTACCTGACTCCAAAAATGTAAGTCTTTTTTTATGTTCAATTGGCTGAGAGTTTTGCTGGGAATAATAAAGTAACATTTGTTTACTTTGAATACACATCCCAATAATGCTTTTGGTCCCATCACGCCACTTCTAGCCCATGAAGTCTCATTCTTCTCTTGGTAATCACTATAAGAACATAAGAATTGGGCGCAGGAGTAGGCCATTTGGCCGTGCGAGCCTGCTCCGCCATTCAATAAGAACATGGCTGATCTTCTACCTCAACTCCACTTTCCTGCACTATCCCCATATCCCTTGATTTCCTTAATATCCAAAAATCTATCTATCTTTGTCTTTAATATACTCAACGACTGAGCCGCCACAGTCCTCTGGGTAGAGAATTGCAAAGATTCATCATCCTCTGAGTGAAGACATTTTTCCTCATCTCATAATATTCTGAGACTATGGGCCCAAGTTTCGGGCCACGCCTAGAATGGCGCAGCCCGCACTTGGACGACCGTTTTTCGCGCCACAAAGTGCGCCTAAAAAAAACTCACCTATTATCCGGCTCCCTGCAGGTCCTCTGGAGCTGGGCGCGGCGCAGCATGAGCTGTGGGGGACGGAGCCAGGTCCCTGCGCTGAAAACAGTGCCGCGACCTCTGCACATGCGCGCTACAGTGGACTTGCATTGGCAGTAGCTCCAGGCGCCCAAAACTGTGGGAGGGGCCCGAAGCACGCATCCCCTAGCCCTGGGCGAATGGCCTCACTGGGGCTGCGTGGATAAAGCTCAGCCCCCCCCGGGCGCTCCGAACTCCGCTCCCCACTTCCCTGGCGACCCGACCACCGCTCTCCTCTCTTTCCCCCCCCCCCCCCTCTCCTTCTCCTCCCCCCCCCCTCTCCCTCTCCTCCTCCCCCCCCCTCCATCTTCCCTCCTCCCCCCCCCTCCATCTTCCCTCCTCCCCCCCCCTCCATCTTCCCTCCTCCCACCCCCTCCATCTTCCCTCCTCCCCCCCCTCCATCTTCCTTCCTCCCCCCTCCATCTTCCTTCCTCCCCCCTCCATCTTCCTTCCTCCCCCCCCTCCATCTTCCTTCCTCCCCCCCTCCATCTTCCTTCCTCCCCCCCCCTCTCCTTCTCCTCCCCCCCCTCTCCCTCTCCTCCTCCCCCCCCCTCCATCTTCCCTCCTCCCCCCCCCTCCATCTTCCTTCCTCCCCCCTCCATCTTCCTTCCTCCCCCCCCCTCCATCTTCCTTCCTCCCCCCCCTCCATCTTCCTTCCTCCCCCCCTCCATCTTCCTTCCTCCCCCCCTCCATCTTCCTTCCTCCCCCCTCCATCTTCCTTCCTCCCCCTCCATCTTCCTTCCTCCCCCCCCTCCATCTTCCTTCCTCCCCCCCTCCATCTTCCTTCCTCCCCCCCTCCATCTTCCTTCCTCCCCCCCTCCATCTTCCTTCCTCCCCCCTCCATCTTCCTTCCTCCCCCCCTCCATCTTCCTTCCTCCCCCCCTCCATCTTCCTTCCTCCCCCCCTCCATCTTCCTTCCTCCCCCCCTCCATCTTCCTTCCTCCCCCCCTCCATCTTCCTTCCTCCCCCCCTCCATCTTCCTTCCTCCCCCCCTCCATCTTCCTTCCTCCCCCCCCTCCATCTTCCTTCCTCCCCCCCCCTCCATCTTCCTTCCTCCCCCCCTCCATCTTCCTTCCTCCCCCCCCCTCCATCTTCCTTCCTCCCCCCCCTCCATCTTCCTTCCTCCCCCCCTCCATCTTCCTTCCTCCCCCCTCCATCTTCCTTCCTCCCCCCCTCCATCTTCCTTCCTCCCCCCCTCCATCTTCCTTCCTCCCCCCCTCCATCTTCCTTCCTCCCCCCCTCCATCTTCCTTCCTCCCCCCTCCATCTTCCTCCCCCCTCCATCTTCTTCCCCCCCCCTCCATCTCTTTCCCCCCCCCCCTCCATCTTCCTTCCTCCCCCCCTCCATCTTTCCTCCCCCCCCTCCATCTACATCTATTCCCCCCCCCCCCCCCGTCCTTCTCTTCCCCCCCCCCCCCCCCCCCGTCCTTCTCTTCCCCCCCCCCCCGTCCTTCTCTTCCCCCCCCCCGTCCTTCTCTTCCCCCCCCCCCCGTCCTTCTCTTCCCCCCCCCCCCGTCCTTCTCTTCCCCCCCCCCCCCCCGTCCTTCTCTTCCCCGTCCTTCTCTTCCCCCCCCCCCGTCCTTCTCTTCCCCCCCCGTCTTCTCTTCCCCCCCCCCGTCCTTCTCTTCCCCCCCCCCCCGTCCTTCTCTTCCCCCCCCCCCCGTCCTTCTCTCTTCCCCCCCCCCGTCCTTCTCTCTTTCCCCCCCCGTCCTTCTTCTTCCCCCCTTCTTCTTTCTTCTTCCCCCCCCTTCTTCTTTCTCTTCCCCCCCCTTCTTCTTTCTTCTTCTCCCCCCCTTCTTCTTTCTTCTTCTCCCCCCCTCTTCTTTCTTCTTCTCCCCCCCCCTTCTTCTTTCTTCTTCTCCCCCCCCCTTCTTCTTTCTTCTTCTCCCCCCCCTTCTTCTTTCTTCTTCTCCCCCCCCTTCTCTCTTATCTCTTCTCCC